>NC_091162.1:17388807-17451307 GCF_040958095.1 Procambarus clarkii
TCCTCATAATTTTTGCTTCATCAGCAAACAATGAGCGGAACGATTCTATATCCTCTGGGAGATCATTTACATATATCAGAAACAGTATAGGTCCAAGGACTGACCCCTGCGGGACTCCACTGGTGACATCTCGCCAATCTGAGACCTCACCCCTCACAGAGATTCGCTGTCTTCTGTTGCTTAGGTACTCTCTTATCCAATGGAGTACCTTCGCTTTCACTCTTGCCTGCATCTTTAGTTTTTTTCACTAGCCTCTTGTGTGGCACTGTGTCAAAGGCTTTCAGGCAATTCAAAAATATGTAGTCTGCCCACCCTTCTCTTTCTTGCCTGATTTTTGTTGCCTGGTCATAGAATTCAATTTATCCTGTGAGGCAGGACTTGCCATCCCTGAACCCATGTTGATGCTGTGTTACAAAACTCCTTCGCTCCAGATGCTCCACTAGCTCTCTTCGCACAATCTTCTCCATCAGCTTGCATGGTATGCAGGTTAGGGACACAGGCCTGTAGTTCAGTGCTTCCTGTCTATCCCCTTTCTTGTATATCGGGACTACATTAGCAGTCTTCCAAATTCTTGGCAGTTCCCCTGTTGCCAAGGATTTGTTATACACTATGGAGAGTGGCAGACACAGTGCTTCTGCTCCTTCCTTTAGTATCCAAGAGGAGATTTCATGTGGGCCTATAGCCTTTGTCACATCCAACTCTAGCAAGAGCTTCCTTACATTCCCACTGGTATTCTCAAACTCTTCTAGTGGTTCCTGGTTAAATATTACCTCTCTTATCTCTGGAATTTCCCCTTGCTCTAAGGTGAAGACCTCCTGGATTTTCTTATTCAGTTCCTCACACACTTCCTTGTCGTTTGTAGTGAATCCTTCCGCCCCTTTCCTTAATTTCATAACCTGTTCCTTCACTGTTGTGTTTCTCCTAATGTGGCTGTGCAGCAATTTAGGCTGAGTCTTTGCCTTGCTTGCGATGTCATTTTCGTATTGTCCTTCTGCCTCTCTTCTCATCCTGACATATTCATTCCTGGCATTCTGGTATCTTTCTCTGCTCTCCAGAGTCCTGTTATTCCTATAGTTTCTCCATGCCCTTTTACTTTGCTGCTTAGCTAGCCTACATCTCTGGTTAAACCATGGGTTTCTCATCTGCATTTCGTTGTTTTCCTCTTGGACTGGGACAAACGTGTCTGCAAAAACAAACAAACATAAAACAGAACACGAAACAATTGGGTATGAAAACATAAGAATGAAAGTAACATCAAAAGGCCTATTGACCCATACTTCCTCTTGCTGCTTCTATGTTGGCTCGGGGTCTTGAAGTGGGATGAATATAGTTGTGCATTAATAGTTGTTCTACCCCACTTCAAGACCCCGAACCAACATTGAAGCAGCGAGAGGAGGTATGGGCCAATAGGCCTTCTGATGTTACTTCCATTCTTATGTTTTCATGCCCATTGTTTCCTGTTCTGTCTTATGTTTGTCACCCCAACCAAAACTTTTGTACCATATCACCTCATCCAAAACGAGTATAAGTATGATGAAATTTTGTGTAAACGAAGCCTTTGAAAATGTAATAAGGAATTACGAAACGCTTTCAGGCGTCAGACCAGGAATAAAAAGAATGAATTTTGGAGAGTTACTTTATCAATTTTGAGCACCGCTCCTGTGCCAGGTAAGTTCACTACAGGCTCACCATAGCCCGTGCTCCTTGCCCCGCTCCTGTGCCAGGTATGTTACGGGTTCACCATAGCCCGTGCTACTTAGAACATGTTCCGAGTAGCTGAATCTATTACAACAATATATGTAAACTATGTCTTTGAAAATGTAATAAGCATTACGAAACACGTTCAGGCGTCAGACTAGAAATAAAGAATGAATTTTGCAGAGTTAATCTTTCAATTACCCCTCGACAGTGAAGAAAAAAGTAAGAAATATTGAGAAGATTCGTGTTAGAATTATTAATCTTACCCTTTCGGTCATATTCAACAACATATGTTTACAAGAAAGACTGCTACCAAAATAATACCAGTTACCAAAATGAATATATATATATATATATATATATATATATATATATATATATATATATATATATATATATATATATATATATATGTATATATATATATATATATATATATATATATATATATATATATATATATATATATATATATATATATATATATATATATATATATATATATATATAGACCTCCCGTGTCTAACCCGGATTAATCCTATTACAACCTTCTAATACTCCCACCAAGTTGCTCAGAGATCCGCCTCTTTGCGACAAGAACGTTATCGCTAATCAATACTTGTGTGCAGGCTTGCTCCACCCCCCCCCCCATCACCCCCTCCCCTGCACACACTCACACTCACACGTAAATAAGAATGGAGCGTGAATAAGCGGTTTAATCGTCAATAAATGATATCCCTGTCGGAGGCTGGAGACAGGGGTATCGAACGCCGCCTCGCTATAAACAATAGACCACCAGCGAAGGGCTTTACGATAATCACTTTATCGTCCTGCAACAGATGCAAAAATTTCAGGTGTGTGTGTGTGGGGGGGGGGGGGAGAGGAGGGGTTAGAGAGGCCTCGACGTGTAAGGAGAAGTAGGGGGAACGTCATCTGACGTACGCCTGATTTGAGCAGGTACATCAGAGCCTGAAAACCCCGGGTGTTAGTCCTCCCTCAAGCCCTCCCTCAAGCCCTCCCTCAAGGTGGCCCCCTCAAGGGGCCGCCCCGAGACCGTAAAGTGGTCTGGTCGTATACCTTGTGAGGCTAAACCTTAACTGGTCTCACTCCTGACCACTGAGGTCACTCAGGGGGCTTTCCTGACCACAGTGGTGACTCAGGGGGCTCTCCTGACCACAGAGGTCACTCAGGGGGCTCTCCTGACCACAGAGGTCACTCAGGGGTCACTCAAACTTGGCCCTCAGGACGTGTGATCCACATCGGTACAGTTCTTGACCTCGTGTTGTGGTCGTAAATCATTACTAAAGCGGGGGTCAATACTGTGGGGTCAACACTGTCTTGACCTCTACCGTGAGAGGTCAACACTGCCAGAGTTTCTCCCCCCCCCCCAAAGTTGCTTATTTAAGTGATCAGGAAACCAATGGAATCCAATATAATCTCGGATCCTGACTCGGGGGATTTCACCCTCCTTGAAGAACACGAAGGTACTGTTCTTTACCCCCAAGATATTAAGAACAGGCAAGAATGGTGCCAGAGGGGGCCGGGGGGGGGGCAGAGGCGTTCTAGTATGCCAACAACTGAGCATTCGCGAGGGCTGTAGTGGTAGTGGTAGATGGAGTAGTGGTAGATGGAGTAGTGGTAGATGGAGTAGTGGTAGATGGAGTAGTGGTAGTGGTAGAGATAGAGGGTAGAATGGCAGAGTAAGAACAGTAGACGCAGGTCTACTGTAGGTCAGCCGTGTGATGCCTCGCTGGGACAGTGACTGTCAGTGACAGACAGACAGACAGACAGACAGACAGACAGACAGACAGACAGACAGACAGACAGACAGACAGACAGACAGACAGACAGACAGACAGACAGACAGAGGTAGAAAGAGAGAGAGAGAGACAAAGACAGAGACTGAGATAAAATACAAAATAAAAACAATAACAAAACCCAAACTCAACAAAAAAATTCAAGACGAACAAGAAGAACAAGAAAGAACAGGAGGAAGAGGGTTGAGAAAAATGGCGGAACAGAGATAAGAATAATTAGCTAATGCAAGAGGAGCGAGACTGGGAGGAACCATTAGCACAAGTAATTAAGCCAAGCGCGTCTCTCTTTTTGACTTGGCGATTGTCAAAGGAGGGGGCGCCGACCCCCCCCCCTAAACACCCCTCTCCCACCATACCCCCCCCCCCTCTCCCACCGCCACCCCTCCCCAAACGCTGTCACACTAGAATATATTTCGTCCCCCCTACAAGAATATATTATATATACCCTGGGGGAGTATATATATATATATATATATATATATATATATATATATATATATATATATATATATATATATATATATATATATATATATTGTGGCTACAGGGCTGGTAGTGGGCAGGGCTGGTAGTGGGCAGGGCTGGTAGTGGGCAGGGCTGGTAGTGGGCAGGGCTGGTAGTGGGCAGGGCTGGTAGTGGGCAGGGCTGGTAGTGGCCAGGGCTGATAGTGGGCACAGGGCTGGTAGTGGTCACAGGGCTGGTAGTGGTCACAGGGCTGGTAGTGGCCAGGGCTGGTAGTGGCCAGGGCTGGTAGTGGGCAGGGCTGGTAGTGGGCAGGGCTGGTAGTGGGCAGGGCTGGTAGTGGCCAGGGCTGGTAGTGGGCACAGGGCTGGTAGTGGTCACAGGGCTGGTAGTGGCCACAGGGTTGGTAGTGGTCACAGGGCTGGTAGTGGTCACAGGGCTGGTAGTGGGCCGGGCTGGTAGTGACCAGGGCTGGTAGTGGGCACAGGGCTGGTAGTGGCCACAGGGCTGGTAGTGGTCACAGGGCTGGTAGTGGCCAGGGCTGGTAGTGGGCACAGGACTGGTAGTGGCCAGGGCTGGTAGTGGGCACAGGGCTGGTAGTGGCCACAGGGATAGTAGTGGGCAGGGCTGGTAGTGGCCACAGGGATAGTAGTGGGCAGGGCTGGTAGTGCGCACAGGGCTGGTAGTGGCCACAGGGATAGTAGTGGGCAGGGCTGGTAGTGGCCACAGGGATAGTAGTGGGCAGGGCTGGTAGTGGCCACAGGGCTGGTAGTGGCCAGGGCTGGTAGTGGGCACAGGGCTGGTAGTGGCCACAGGGATAGTAGTGGGCAGGGCTGGTAGTGGCCACAGGGCTGGTAGTGGCCACAGGGATGGTAGTGGCTAGGGCTGGTAGTGGCCAGGGCTGGTAGTGGCCAGGGCTGGTAGTGGTCACAGGGCTGGTAGTGGGAAGGCTGGTAGTGGCCAGGGCTGGTAGTGGCCAGGGCTGGTAGTGGCCACAGGGCTGGTAGTGGCCAGGGCTGGTAGTGGCCACAGGGCTGGTAGTGGCCAGGGCTGGTAGTGGCCAGGGCTGATAGTGGGAAGGCTGGTAGTGGCCAGGGCTGGTAGTGGCCAGGGCTGGTAGTGGCCAGGGCTGGTAGTGGTCACAGGGCTGGTAGTGGGAAGGCTGGTAGTGGCCAGGGTAGGTAGTGGCCACAGGGCTGGTAGTGGGCAGGGCTGGTAGAGGCCACAGGGCTGGTAGTGGCCAGGGCTGGTAGTGGCCAGGGCTGGTAGTGGCCAGGGCTGGTAGTGGCCAGGGCTGGTAGTGGCCAGGGTTGGTAGTGGCCACAGGGCTGGTAGTGACCACAGGACTGGTAGTGGCCACAGGGCTGGTAGTGGCCAGGGCTGGTAGTGGCCAGGGCTGGTAGTGGTCAGGGCTCTTAGTGGCCACAGGGCTGGTAGCGGCTAGGGCTGGTAGTGGCCACAGGGCTGGTAGTGGCCACAGGACTGGTAGTGGCCAGGGCTGGTAGTGGCCAGGGCTGGTAGTGGGCAGGGCTGGTAGTGGCCAGGGCTGGTAGTGGCCAGGGTTGGTAGTGGCCACAGGGCTGGTAGTGACCACAGGACTGGTAGTGGCCACAGGGCTGGTAGTGACCACAGGACTGGTAGTGGCCAGGGCTGGTAGTGGCCAGGGTTGGTAGTGGCCAGGGCTGGTAGTGGCCAGGGCTGGTAGTGGCTAGGGCTGGTAGTGGCCAGGACAGGTAGTGGCCAGGGCTGGTAGTGGCCACAGGACTGGTAGTGGCCAGGGCTGGTAGTGGCCAGGGTTGGTAGTGGCCAGGGCTGGTAGTGGCCAGGGCTGGTAGTGGCTAGGGCTGGTAGTGGCCAGGGCAGGTAGTGGCCAGGGCTGGTAGTGGCCACAGGGCTGGTAGTGGCCAGGGCTGGTAGTGGACAGGGCAGGTAGTGGCCAGGGCTGGTAGTGGCCAGGGCTGGTAGTGGCCAGGGCTGGTAGTGGCCAGGGCTGGTAGTGGCCACAGGGCTGGTAGTGGGCACAGGGCTGGTAGTGGCCAGGGCTGGTAGTGGCCAGGGCTGGTAGTGGCCAGGGCTGGTAGTGGCCAGGGCTGGTAGTGGCCAGGGCTGGTAGTGGCCAGGGCTGGTAGTGGCCACAGGGCTGGTAGTGGGCACAGGGCTGGTAGTGACCACAGGACTGGTAGTGGCCAGGGCTGGTAGTGGCCAGGGTTGGTAGTGGCCAGGGCTGGTAGTGGCCAGGGCTGGTAGTGGCCAGGGCTGGTAGTGGCCACAGGGCTGGTAGTGGGCACAGGGCTGGTAGTGGCCAGGGCTGGTAGTGGCCAGGGCTGGTAGTGGCCAGGGCTGGTAGTGGCCAGGGCTGGTAGTGGCCAGGGCTGGTAGTGGCCAGGGCTGGTAGTGGCCAGGGCTGGTAGTGGCCAGGGCTGGTAGTGGCTCTGTGAGAACACATGTGGTGACGGTGTGTTACACTACGACCAATTGGTGGATCAAACAACTGCCAAATTCACACCTGGCGATATGCCCTCACTACTGTGCTTAACCTAACCTAACCCTAATCTAACCCTAATCTAACCTAACCCAACCGAACCGAACCCAACATAACCTAACCAAACCTAAACCTAACCTAAATCTATCCTAACCTAACCTAACCTAACCTAACCTAACCTAACCTAACCTGACCTAAATCTAACCTAAATCTATCCTAACCTAACCTAACCTAACCTAACCACACCTAAACCTAACCTAAATCTATCCTAACCTAACCTAACCTAACGTAACCTAACCTAACCTGACCTAAATCTAACCTAACCTAACCTGACCTAAATCTAACCTAAATCTATCCTAACCTAACCTAACCTAACCTAACCAAACCTAAACCTAACCTAAATCTATCCTAACCTTACCTAACCTAACCTAACCTAACCTAACCTGACCTAAATCTAACCTAACCTAACCTGACCTAAATCTAACCTAAATCTATCCTAACCTAACCTAACCTAACCTAACCAAACCTAAACCTAACCTAAATCTATCCTAACCTAACCTAACCTAACCTAACCTAACCTAACCTAACCTAACCTAACCTAACCTAACCTAACCTAACCATCCGAATGACGATAACAGACAAGCTTCTGTGTTTCCCCACAGAAAGTAAAAGCAATGTACCGGAGCAGTTTTGGGATGCTTCTACTACACGTCCGCTGCACATATTGGTTATGTAAGGTGGTGGGTGTTGTGTGGTGTTGTGTGGTGTTGTGTGGTGTTGTGTGGTGTTGTGTGGTGTTGTGTGGTGTTGTGTGGTGTTGTGTGGTGTTGTGTGGTGTTGTGGGGTGTTGTGTGGTGTTGTGTGGTGTTGTGGGGTGTTGTGTGGTGTTGTGTGGTGTTGTGTGGTGTTGTGTGGTGTTGTGGGGTGTTGTGTGGTGTTGTGTGGTGTTGTGTGGTGTTGTGGGGTGTTGTGTGGTGTTGTGTGGTGTTGTGTGGTGTTGTGGGGTGTTGTGGGGTGTTGTGTGGTGTTGTGTGGTGTTGTGTGGTGTTGTGTGGTGTTGTGGGGTGTTGTGTGGTGTTGTGTGGTGTTGTGTGGTGTTGTGGGGTGTTGTGTGGTGTTGTGGGGTATTGTGTGGTGTTGTGTGGTGTTGTGTGGTGTTGTTTGGTGTTGTGGGGTGTTGTGTGGTGTTGTGTGGTGTTGTGTGGTGTTGTGTGGTGTTGTGTAGTGTTGTGTGGTGTTGTGTGGTGTTGTGTGGTGTTGTGGGGTGTTGTGTGGTGTTGTGTGGTGTTGTGGGGTATTGTGTGGTGTTGTGTGGTGTTGTGGGGTGTTGTGTGGTGTTGTGTGGTGTTGTGGGGTATTGTGTGGTGTTGTGTGGTGTTGTGTGGTGTTGTGTGGTGTTGTGTGGTGTTGTGTGGTGTTGTGTGGTGTTGTGTGGTATTGTGTGGTGTTGTGTGGTGTTGTGGGGTGTTGTGTGGTGTTGTGTGGTGTTGTGTGGTGTTGTGTGGTGTTGTGTGGTATTGTGTGGTGTTGTGTGGTGTTGTGTGGTGTTGTGGGGTGTTGTGTGGTGTTGTGTGGTATTGTGTGGTGTTGTGTGGTGTTGTGTGGTGTTGTGGGGTGTTGTGTGGTGTTGTGTGGTGTTGTGTGGTGTTGTGTGGTGTTGTGTGGTGTTGTGTGGTGTTGTGGGGTATTGTGTGGTGTTGTGTGGTGTTGTGTGGTGTTGTGTGGTGTTGTGTGGTGTTGTGGGGTGTTGTGTGGTGTTGTGTGGTGTTGTGTGGTGTTGTGTGGTGTTGTGTGGTGTTGTGTGGTGTTGTGTGGTGTTGTGTGGTGTTGTGTGGTGTTGTGTGGTGTTGTGTGGTGTTGTGTGGTATTGTGTGGTGTTGTGTGGTGTTGAGAAAGTGACTAACGACGTGAGGCTGCCAATCAATTCGTTGGGGAGAGGAAAAAAATGGGTGAAAATTAAACTTTAATAAATTAATCTTCGCCTTTTATGCTATGAGTAATTATCTTTATCATTTTTTTTTACATAATCAAATTAAATTATAAATAATGTTGGTTCACCTTGAGCTAATAATCAATGAAATATTAATACAATATACAAGATCTATACGTAAGATATTGTATCTGGAATTTATACAATTTCAGATACAATATATCAGGAAATACTGTTCAGTATGATATCACACACTCATTCAGTCCGATATGTGACCGATATCTTTTTGCCCCGTTCACACGCGTGTTCAAGCTTAATATGAACTTATTGAACAGCAGTTAACTGCTGTATTATACACTACAACCACACTTGTTGTTAATAAATGTAAAAGTGTAAGAAGATTAATAATAACTTACGGGATAACCTGTAGACCACATGACCAAACCCTGGGACCACATGACCAAACACTGGGACCACATGACCAAACACTGGGACCACATGACCAAACCCTGGGACCACATGACCAAACACTGGGACCACATGACCAAACACTGGGACCACATGACCAAACCCTGGGACCACATGACCAAACACTGGGACCACATGACCAAACACTGGGACCACATGACCAAACCCTGGGACCACATGACCAAACACTGGGACCACATGACCAAACACTGGGACCACATGACCAAACACTGGGACCACATGACCAAACATTGGGACCACATGACCAAACACTGGGACCACATAACCAAACACTGGGACCACATGACCAAACACGAGGACCACATAACCAAACACGAGGACCACATAACCAAACACGAGGACCACATAACCAAACACTGGGACCACATGACCAAACACTGGGACCACATAACCAAACACTGGGACCACATGACCAAACACCAGGACCACATAACCAAACACGAGGACCACATAACCAAACACGAGGACCACATAACCAAACACTGGGACCACATAACCAAACACGAGGACCACATAACCAAACACTGGGACCACATGACCAAACATCAGGACCACATAACCAAACACTGGGACCACATAACCAAACACTGGGACCACATAACCAAACACTGGGACCACATAACCAAACACTGGGACCACATAACCAAACACTGGGACCACATAACCAAACACTGGGACCACATAACCAAACACGAGGACCACATAACCAAACACAAGGACCACATAACCAAACACTGGGACCACATAACCAAACACGAGGACCACATAACCAAACACTGGGACCACATAGCCAAACATCAGGACCACATGATCAAACACGAGGACCACATGGCTCTCGCACTTCCAGGAATTCAGTAAAATATTCTAACCTTGCAATCTTGAAACATAACATTTTCAACGTGAAAAATGCAACTTTACCTTCTCTGTGTTTTGGGGTATATTATATTGCACGGAGGAGATATTATTTTCTGACACCTGAATTGCAGTTTGGAGCCGTGTAACTCTTCAGTCACCTCAAGGAAGCTCTTCAACGTGTGGTAAATATCGCCCTTGTGTTCCAGAGATGGAGTGATAGTTTATATGGGTGTTTGTGGTCATGCACTGGTGTGTGTGTGTGTGTGTGTGTGTGTTTGTGTGTGTGTGTGTGTGTGTGTGTGTGTGTGTGTGTGTGTGTGTGTGTGTGTGTGTGTGTGTGTGTGTGTGTGTGTGTGTGTGTGTGTGTGCTGAAGTAATTCTCCGTCTGGTTATACTTGAATAGTCGAGCTTCTGCTCTTGGGCCCTGCCTTTTGGCTATCATTAATGCAATGAACTTTCACTCGTCTGTCTTAAAGTCGAACTTTCTTACAATTAAAGTTGAGTATCGAACTGGCTCCTTTAACTTCTTCATTATGTCCGTTCCACTTCTCTACCACTCACAGACTGTAGAAGTTCCTTCTGCCATCTCTGTAGCTCCATATGTGGCTCCAGTTTACCAATTATGTCGTCTCGTTCTCCTGTTCCTGAATATTTTGAAACATTCTTTCCATATCTATACTTTGTCATTTACCCCTTTAGTATCTTGTACGCCGTTATCATGTCTGTCTTATTCCTTCTTTCCCACCAGTGTAGTGAGTGTACGTATCCCCCCTTTGTTCATCAGAATAAACCAAGGGATGGAAAGGGGAGAGAGAGCCAAATAGTAAGATAAAGAGGCAGAGGGGAGAAAGCGATGAGAGGGAGAAGCAACCACAATGGATGAGAGATGAAGGAGGGGAAGGCAGACAAAGAGAGAGAGAGAGACGGATAGATAGAGACAGACAGACAGACAGACAGACAGAAAGCGAGAGACAAAACAGGAGAGAGAATGTAACCGAGTTAAGAAAGCTTGGAGAGAAAGGGTATTTTTTGAGTGTGAAACAGGCGGACAGAGAGATAACGATATATATATATATATATATATATATATATATATATATATATATATATATATGTCGTACCTAGTAGCCAGAACGCACTTCTCAGCCTACTATGCAAGGCCCGATTTGTCTAATAAGCCAAGTTTTCATGAATTAATTGTTTTTCATCAACCTAACCTACCTAACCTAACCTAACCTATCTTTTTTGGCTACCTAACCTAACCTAACCTATAAAGATAGGTTAGGTTAGGTTAGGTAGGGTTGGTTAGGTTCGGTCATATATCTACGTTAATTTTAACTCCAATGAAAAAAAATTGACCTCATACATAATGAAATGGGTAGCTTTATCATTTCATAAGAAAAACATTTGAGAAAATATATTAATTCATGAAAATTTGGCTTATTAGGCAAATCGGGCCTTGCATAGTAGGCCAAAAAGTGCGTTCTGGCTACTAGGTACGACATATATATATATATATATATATATATATATATATATATATATATATATATATATATATATATATATATATATATATATATATATATATATATATATATTAACATACATATATATATGTATGTTACCTGTATGCTAGGTACAACATACATATATATATATATATATATATATATATATATATATATATATATATATATATATATATATATATATATATATATATATATATATATATATATATATATATATAAACACTACTCTAAGATGTTGCTTGACTGAACGGCGAGTCTGGAGGTATTAATTAAAGAGCTTGAGAAGGTATTGATTACCTAAAGTTAGAGTGCGTTTCAACACTGAGTGAAATAATTATTCCTCGTTCGAGTGCTCGTCGTCTCTCTTCGACGAGTGAAGTGATGCGAGCGAGACGAGCAACATCTCTTCACGAGTCCAGGACGATAAACCACGCTGTAGTTAGGCTCGTGCAAGGTCGGGGTTCGATTCCCCATACGTCCATTTGGGTGTATTGTGTAACCGAGAAACTATATTTTCTCCGGCTTTGAGCATTATTATTTCTGTCGCTATGTGTAGCACTTTAACTGTCGCTATGTGTAGCACTTTAGCTGTCGCTATGTGTAGCACTTTAACTGTCGCTATGTGTAGCACTTTAACTGTCGCTATGTGTAGCACTTTAACTGTCGCTATGTGTAGCACTTTAACTGTCGCTATGTGTATAGCACTTTAACTGTCGCTATATGTAGCACTTTAGCTGTCGCTATGTGTAGCACTTTAGCTGTCGCTATGTGTAGCACTTTAACTGTCGCTATGTGTAGCACTTTAACTGTCGCTATGTGTATAGCACTTTAACTGTCACTATATGTAGCACTTTAGCTGTCGCTATGTGTAGCAAAGCAGCTGTCGCTATCTGTAATAATGCAACTATCGCTATCTGAATTAATGCAACTGTCGCTATCTGTAATAATACAACTATCGCTATCTGTATTAATGCAACTATCGCTATCTGAATTACTGCAACCTGCTATTTGTAGCAATGCAGCTATTGCCTTAAGCTGCATGTCAGAAAATCACTTCTCTGACATGCAGATTAAGGCTGCATGTCAGGACCAAAACATCTCTTTTGTGACAAAGCCGCCTTTTGCAGCCGATAGAAAAGTGATGTTGAATTTTATTTGTAAGATGTTTCTAATTCTCTTAAGAGAATATATTTTTGGTCGCCAACGTGTTGCCAAAAGATATACATGACGAGACGTTCAACCAAGTTGTTGTGGCGGAACAAAGGCACTTTATAACTGGTGGTTGGTCGTGGAAGTCATTGTTTGGTGAGTTATTCTTGAGAGAGAGTACACCACAGAGGTGTACGTACTCAGACCAGTCACTTCCCTGTGTTCTAGAGTACTCAGACCAGCCACTTCTCTGTGGTGTAGAGTACACACAGACCAGCCACTTCTCTGTGTTGTAGAGTACTCACAGGCCAGCCACTTCTCTGTGGTGTAGAGTACACACAGACCAGCCACTTCTCTGTGGTGTAGAGTACTCACAGGCCAGCCACTTCTCTGTGGTGTAGAGTACACACAGACCAACCACTTCTCTGTGGTGTAGAGTACTCACAGACCAGCCACTTCTCTGTGGTGTAGAGTACACACAGACCAGCCACTTCTCTGTGTTGTAGAGTACTCACAGGCCAGCCACTTCTCTGTGGTGTAGAGTACACACAGACCAGCCACTTCTCTGTGGTGTAGAGTACACACAGACCAGCCACTTCTCTGTGGTGTAGAGTACACACAGGCCAGCCACTTCTCTGTGGTGTAGAGTACACACAGGCCAGACACTTCTCTGTGTTGTGGAGTACACACAGACCAGCCACTTCTCTGTGGTGTAGAGTACACACAGGCCAGCCACTTCTCTGTGGTGTAGAGTACACACAGGCCAGCCACTTCTCTGTGGTGTAGAGTACTCACAGACCAGCCACTTCTCTGAGGTGTAGAGTACACACAGACCAGCCACTTCTCTGTGGTGTAGAGTACTCACAGACCAGTCACTTCTCTGTGGTGTAGAGTACACACAGACCAGCCACTTCTCTGTGGTGTAGAGTACTCACAGACCAGTCACTTCTCTGTGGTGTAGAGTACACACAGACCAGCCACTTCTCTGTGGTGTAGAGTACTCACAGACCAGTCACTTCTCTGTGGTGTAGAGTACACACAGACCAGCCACTTCTCTGTGGTGTAGAGTACTCACAGACCAGTCACTTCTCTGTGGTGTAGAGTACACACAGACCAGCCACTTCTCTGTGGTGTAGAGTACTCACAGGCCAGTCACTTCTCTGTGGTGTAGAGTACACACAGACCAGTCACTTCTCTGTGGTGTAGAGTACTCACAGACCAGCCACTTCTCTGTGTTGTAGAGGCTGAAAACACAACACTGACCCAGAGGTGATTGAATTCGAGTCTAGAGGGATCAGCTCGCCCTTGGAGTTTATATACTGGTGTTTGATAAGTCTATAGACAGCAATACAAAAAATTAAATTGAGATATATATGGCCAATCTAATATGCACGGAGCCACGAGCTATATATACGACTCTTGCCCCCCGCAGTGATGGCCGAGCCCAAGTAGCGGCCCGGCGCATTTTCAAATGCATTTTAGTGGACCGTAATTCAAGGGGCAGATTCTCATCTATTTGAGTTGGTGTTGTGTTGTGTTCTGTCAGTCTCTGGGGTAGTAATGAGGTCCTCACATATCAACTGACCTCCTACTAATTACGTCGCTTTTCGCTCGTATGTGCTAAGGCCACAAAAGGCCGTAATTTGAAAATTAAAAATAAATTAAAATAAATTTTGGGATTTTTTTGTTTTCCAAAACAGTAAGTTATGGGTCCTCTGGTTGTATATTATTATTATTATTATTATTATTATTATTATTATTAATTTTATTATTATTATTATTAATACTTTTTCATCATTATTACTGATTTCTATTTTAAACTTACATAAAAATATTCTCACGTCTCCCTCCTCACTGACCGGGGTCGTCTTGACAGACCGGAGACTATTATAGATAAGAACACCAGCAGAATCAACTTTCCTCCCTCCCCCCTTGTCATAATGTTTAATGACGAGTGTTTAAATGTTTACAGAGGAGTCCTAAACATGGCATGTAGTGTAAAGAGGAAGTTGGATGTTTGTGTTGCTCTGGTAAGATTCAACACAATTCCGGTAGCCCGAGTGTTGCGATAAGAGGCACGGTGCGTAGTGTTTACATGCCAGGGAATAATGGCGCAGTTTGCCCTCAATGAGCGCGAATTGTTTCTTTTTAACGAGGTAAAGAAAAAATACTTTTGAGTGAAAAAAAATAAAAAAAATTTTAAACTGTTTTTCCTTTTTAAAATAAATAATAATATTTTTCTTTGTTTATTTCTTGTTTTGGTAATATTTTGCTGATTTTATTTGTAAATTGCATAAGAATTTTCAATTGATTTAAAAAAATTTAGCTACAATACTTATATAGAAATAAATAACTCGTTTCTAGGGGAATATATTTATCGTGATATAATTGCTTATTAGTCGGAAAGGTAATATGGTGGCTTTTAGTTTCCTATAGTTACTAGACCTTAAGCTACTTTTGAGAAGGTAAAGTACTGGTACCTTCTCAAAAGGAGAAGGTACCGCACATCAAGTCGGCTGCCAGTGCCATATGGCAGCAAAGAATAAACAATATGCTCACATTTCAGGAAAATGAAACAACACATTTGAACAGATGTTAAAGCTTCGTTGGTTAGAGTTGATGCTGCAAGTTATGTTAATTAGAACAGATGTTTCAAGGTGCATTAGTTATAACAGATGCTGAAAGCCTCACTAAATAGATAATTTTTTTTACAGCAGATGTTGCAAATTAGGTTAGCTAGAAGAGGTGTCAATATTCGCTAGTTAGAACAGATGTCGCAAACTTCTCTTCTATTTAGAAGAGATGGCGCAAGTTACATTATTTAGAACTCATGTTGCATGCTATTAGTTAGAACATATGTTGCAAAGTAGATTAGTTAGAACAGAGGTTGCAAATTACATTATTTGGAACAGATGTTGCAAGGTACGTTTGATAGAACAGATGTTGCAAGATGCATTAGTTCGAACAGATGTGGCAAGTTACACTAGTTTCAACATTAGTTAGCATTATAAAAGTTTGAGCTGTTGGTACATGCATTAGCATTTAATCCATTATTACAGTTTTTTTTTTTTGCCTCAGTATATGCAATTTCGAATTATTTTAAATTATATTTACAATCGATAGAAAACGCGTTACGTTAGATAGTATAGTCAAATTTGTTTCTTATACCATTAACTATATTGTTATTGACACTAACATTGTGATTAAATTTATTTTTAACAATACGTGGGCAACATAAAGCATTTACATAAGATATAGTGTGAGTATTAACTTGCTGCAGGAGCCAAAAAAGAATATTATCGAGCAGTAACTATAACATTTTTACGAAGAAAACGGACACGTAACCAGCAGTTCGAAAACGGGGTCAATTGCAACTCTTTTATAATTTATTTTAGTATACCAATTATATCACTTGTTAATTAAAAAACATGAATGGTTTTGTATGTAGTGTATGACGATGATTTCAATTTTTAAAGACGAAAATACGAGAGGAAAAACATTCTAAACTTGTGTGATATTGTGTACATGAGAGAAAATATATTAAGCGTTATACGCTCGATGGAATGAAGAAATAAAAATTCACTTTTTAGACAGGCGGCAATCATTTTAGAATTTGAATTGAATAATTAATATATAATTTTTCAACTTAAAAATCACACAACAGATTTAATAAAAATTAATCCTAATATTTATGTAGTCTTTATATGTTCTTTCTGTATATATATGTTTAATTATATACACAAACTAGGTGTTTATGTACTCTTTATGAAGGCCTTTCCACCCTAGACATTAAAAAGTCAAAATATTATGACAAATTTCTAGTAAGACACCCAAGAAAAACTACACATTGTGAGCCAATTGAATGGGGTACCACATTCGTCTCAGTGGTAATACCAGCATCAAATAGCAGTGGCACTGGGGTACGACCAATCTATGTAATTACCTGCCTCAGAAATACAAGTTTACTTAACTGAGAAATGTTTTAGATTTTTTTCCGGAGTTAAATTACCATTTCATTCTATATTAATGTAATTTTATACAAGTTTGTCATTAATTAAGCTATATATCAGATCAGAGCATAGTCATCCTACCCTCAGTACAATAGATTTGTATTTAATTTTATATATACAGTATATATATACATATATATATATATATATATATATATATATATATATATATATATATATATATATATATATATATATATATATATATATATATATATATATATATATATATATATATATGTCGTACCTAGTAGCCAGAACTCACTTCTCAGCCTACTATTCAAGGCCCGATTTGCCTAATAAGCCAAGTTTTCCTGAATTAATATATTTACTATAATTTTTTTCTTATGACATGATAAAGCAACCCTTTTCTCTATGTATGAGGTCAATTTTTTTTTATTGGAGTTAAAAGTAACGTAGATATATGACCGAACCTAACCAACCCTACCTAACCTAACCTAACCTATATTTATAGGTAAGGTTAGGTTAGGTAGCCAAAAAAAGCTAGGTTAGGTTAGGTTAGGTTGGTTAGGTAGACGAACAAACATTAATTCATGAAAACTTGGCTTATTAGGCAAATCGGGCCTTGAATAGTAGGCTGAGAAGTGCGTTCTGGCTATTAGGTACGACATATATATATATATATATATATATATATATATATATATATATATATATATATATATATATATATATATATATATATATATATATATATATATCGCCTACACTCTCGTTTTATGCAAGAAAGGCATCCTAAATTTCAACTAAAAATATAGATCACCTCATTTTTCTTTCTTAAAAATCTTCAGCTAGGAAGGAATTCGTCCAAATTTTCTGCACTAATAACTGATATCCATTTTTTTATGCTAGTAATTCATTTCCCATTCTCTATGTTAATAATATCTACATTCCCATTTTCATTTTTTGCGCTAAATTACTTACTCCCATTTTCTGCGCGTCATATTATTAGGACTTGTTGCCCCCTGAGAAGCAGGGCGCCGCTGCCTCTCTCCATCTTCTTGACGGCTCCCACGAAATTATGGAAAATAATTCTCGGTGTGTCGCCTGTCATGCGTGCCTTCTGGCGATGAGTTCTCTGAATATCTTGACTCAAATTGGGTTAAGTGGCTTTTAGGTGGGGAAGGGAATTTAAAAATTACATTCAGACTAAAATAGAAAATAGTAAGGTTATAACGAGGCCTTTGGCTAAGGTACTGTTTCTGAATTGAAGTTCAAGGATGGTCGTAATTTTATTAAATTAGGGTTACAGTACGGGTACTGTATAATTTTTTTTGGCTAACACGTTGGAATATAGACTTGTATAACAGTTGCTTACATTTTTTTGATAATTGCAGAAAGTATATTTGTATGTGAATTGTATAATATGTCCGTCTTGCTTTAGGAAGGAAGAGTTGGACATGCTATGAACGGGTGGAATTAACTCCTCCATGACATGCGTCGGGAAGTGTAAACAATAGAGTATAAACGCTAGAAACCTGCTTGTTGGTGATCGTCTTTTGTTCTCTGATCCTGTAATGAAACTGTTTTTGATCGTCCGTTGTTTTCTCATCCTGTATTATATTTATAACGAAGATTCCATCAATATTTTTGTAAGCTTATCTAAATGTTTTGAGTGACTAATCAATGTTAAATCAATGTAGGATCAAAGCAGATTCAACGATTTCAGTCTTGTCGACTCAGATTCAGCAATATCAATCTCATTTGCATGGGGTGGAGGCATGGGACGGGGGTGGAGGCATGGGACGGGGGTGGAGGCATCACATTCTTCATCGGAGGTAATCATCACTCAACAAGCAGGGGTCGGATGGTTACCATTTTGGTCTAGTCAACTGGAGCTCCGATGGGTTGAAGCAATAATATAAGAGAGTGGGATTTAATTAGAATCCAAACCCAATGTTTTTCAAGGAAATAGTACTACATTTGAAAAATATTTTTTTTTTGGGGGGGGGGGGCGGGGCGGGGGAGCATACATTAAACTAAACTATTCGAAGATATTCGCGAATTGTTTGCATGTGTGTGTTGAACAAGGACACGCATTCGTGTCGATTTTTCCACATTCGTGTCGATTTTTCCACATTCGTGTCGATTTTTCAGTGATAAAGTGGCACTCTGATAAAAATTTATTTAGTTGAGAGGACATATAGCGGATATGTTCAGTTTGCGTAAAGGTGAAGAAAATGGGATATTCCATGGGGCACGGCCAGAAAACACGAACGTATAAGTTAAGATCGTTGCCAAAAAAAAACAACAAAAAAACTATTGGGTTCCTAGGCGGCAGTACCTATTTATATCCACCCAAACTCGTTTGCATATGTGTCTAGCCTACGCTTGAAACAAGCCATCGATCCCTAGTCTTTTGTGTTACCCGGTAAATTGTTCTGTGAATCAACACCCGATGTTTCCAAACATGTAGTTACTAAGGTCTTTTCTTACCCTAGACGTGTTCGGATTTCTTCACTACACACGCCCTTCACTACACATAATCTACACAACTCACGTACTTCAGCGCACGAGATCTTCACCACACACACTTTCTACTGGGGCAGGGGGGGGCCTGGTAGCTGAGTGGACAGCGTTCTGCACTCGTAATCCTAGGATCCGGGTTTTATCCCCGGTGATGGCAGAAACACAATAACTAGAGTTTCTTTTACCCTGATGCTCCCGTTCACCTAGCAGTAAATAGGTACCTAGGAATTAGACAGCTGTTACGGGCTGATTCCTGAGTGTGTGTGTGTGTACAAAAAAAATTAGTAACAGTTAATAGATTGACAGCTGAGAGGCGGGACCAAAGAGCAGAGCTCAACCCCCGCAAGCACAACTAGGTGAATACACAAGACCGTCACTATACTCCATGGTCTCTACATGTGTGATCCTCACTCTGGATGTTGATAGTGAATAGTGTGTGCGAGTGTATTGTGTGTGCGGAGTACACACACATACATTCATATATATATATATATATATATATATATATATATATATATATATATATATATATATATATATATATATATATATATATATATATATATATATATATATATATATATATATACTCATCTAGTTGTACTCACCTAGTTGTGTTTGCAGGGGGTTGAGCTCTGCTCTTTGGTCCCGCCTCTCAGCCATCAATTAACTGGTGTACAGGTTCCTGAGCCTACTGGGTTCTGTAATATCTACATTTGAAACTGTGCATGGGGTCAGCCTCAACCACATCACTGCCTTATGTATTTCACCTGTTAACTACTCTGACACTGAAAAAGTACTTTCTAATGTCTCTATGGCTCCTTTGGGTACTCAATTTCCACCTGTGTCCCTAGTTCGCGTGCCCCATGTTTTAAATAAACTGTATCTACCCAATCATTTCCTCTCAGAATTTTGTATGTGGTGATTACGTCTCCCCTAACTCTTCTTTCTTCCAGCGACGTGAGGTTTAGTTCCCGCAGTCTCTCCTCGTATCTCGTACATCTCAGCTCGGGTACTAGTCTGGTTGCAAGCCTCTGAAACTTCTCCAATTTAGTCTTGTGCTTGAAGAGATATTGACTCCATGCTGGGGCTGCATACTCCAGGGTTGGTCTGACATATGTGGAATACAAGGTTCTGAATGATTCCTTACACAAGTTTCTAAAGGCCGTTCCTATGTTGGCCAACCGTTCATATTTTCGCTGATGTTATCCTCTTGATATATGGGCTTCAGGGGACAGGTCTGGCGTGATATCAACCCCCAAGTCTTTCTCTCTCTCTCTCTGTCTTTTGAAGAGTTTCATCTCCCAAATGACATCTTATATCTGGCCAACTGATATAAGGTATTTGTGCGTGTGTGTACTCACCTAGGTGTGCTTGCTGGGGTTGAGCTCTGGCTCTTTGGTCCCGCCTCTCAACTGTCAATCAACTGGTTTCAGATTCCTGAGCCTACTGGGCTCTATCATATCTACTTTTGAAACTGTTCTGTGTTTGTACGTGTGTACTGTATATATATGTGAGGGGCATAACTGGCCGACCCTCGCAGTGTTCAAGAGAGAACTGGATAAGCACCTCCAACGGATACCTGATCAACCAGGCTGTGACTCATACGTCAGGCTGCGAGCAGCCGCGTCCAACAGCCTGGTTGATCAGTCCAGCAACCAGGAGACCTGGTCGACGACCGGGCCGCGAGGACGCTAAGCCCCGGAATAACTCCAAGGTAAGGTGTGTTTTTTGTACGTGTGTGAGTGTATTGCTGTGTATGTGTGAGTGTGAACACGTGAGTGTAAGCACACAAGTGTGAGTGTATAAGTATGTGAGTGTGAGCACGTTTGTGCTGAGCGAGGGTGAGTATGTGAGCGTGTTTGAGATAGTGCGTACGCTTGACTTATAATACGTCAATAATCAATGCGTACGCCAATAATCAATGCGTACGCCAATAATCAATATGTACGCCAATAATCAATGCGTACGCCAATAATCAATATGTACGCCAATAATCAATGCGTACGCCAATAATCAATATGTACGCCAATAATCAATGCGTACGCCAATAATCAATGGGTACGCCAATAATCAATGCGTATGCCAATAATCAATGGGTACGCCAATAATCAATGCGTACGCCAATAATCAATGTGTACGCCAATAATCAATGCGTACGCCAATAATCAATGTGTACGCCAATAATCAATGTGTACGCCAATAATCAATGCGTACGCCAATAATCAATGTGTACGCCAATAATCAATATGTACGCCAATAATCAATGTGTACGCCAATAATCAATATGTACGCCAATAATCAATATGTACGCCAATAATCAATATGTACGCCAATAATCAATGCGTACGCCAATAATCAATGCGTACGCCAATAATCAATGCGTACGCCAATAATCAATGGGTACGCCAATAATCAATGCGTACGCCAATAATCAATGCGTACGCCAATAATCAATGCGTACGCCAATAATCAATGCGTACGCCAATAATCAATGTGTACGCCAATAATCAATGCGTACGCCAATAATCAATGTGTACGCTAATAATCAATGTGTACGCCAATAATCAGTGCATACGCCAATAATCAATGCGTACGCCAATAATCAATGCGTACGCCAATAATCAATGCGTACGCCAATAATCAATGCGTACGCCAATAATCAATGCGTACGCCAATAATCAATGCGTACGCCAATAATCAATGCGTACGCCAATAATCAATGCGTACGCCAATAATCAATGCGTACGCCAATAATCAATGCGTACGCCAATAATCAATGCGTACGCCAATAATCAATGCGTACGCCAATAATCAATGCGTACGCCAATAATCAATGCGTACGCCAATAATCAATGCGTAAGCCAATAATCAATGCGTACGCCAATAATCAATGCGTACGCCAATAATCAATGCGTACGCCAATAATCAATGCGTACACCAATAATCAATGCGTACGCCAATAATCAATGCGTACACCAATAATCAATGCGTACGCCAATAATCAATGCGTACGCCAATAATCAATGCGTACGCCAATAATCAATGCGTACGCCAATAATCAATGCGTACACCAATAATCAATGCGTACGCCAATAATCAATGCGTACGCCAATAATCAATGCGTACGCCAATAATCAATGCGTACGCCAATAATCAATGCGTACACCAATAATCAATGCGTACGCCAATAATCAATGCGTACACCAATAATCAATGCGTACGCCAATAATCAATGCGTACGCCAATAATCAATGCGTACGCCAATAATCAATGCGTACGCCAATAATCAATGCGTACACCAATAATCAATGCGTACGCCAATAATCAGTGCATACGCCAATAATCAATGCATACGCCAATAATCAATGCGTACGCCAATAATCAATGCGTACGCCAATAATCAATGCGTACACCAATAATCAATGCGTACGCCAATAATCAGTGCATACGCCAATAATCAATGCATACGCCAATAATCAATGCGTACGCCAATAATCAATGCGTACGCCAATAATCAATGCGTACGCCAATAATCAATGCGTACGCCAATAATCAATGCGTACACCAATAATCAATGCGTACGCCAATAATCAGTGCATACGCCAATAATCAGTGCATACGCCAATAATCAATGCGTACGCCAATAATCAGTGCATACGCCAATAATCGATGCGTACGCCAATAATCAATGCGTACGCCAATAATCAATGCGTACACCAATAATCAATGCGTACGCCAATAATCAGTGCATACGCCAATAATCAGTGCATACGCCAATAATCAATGCGTACGCCAATAATCAGTGCATACGCCAATAATCAATGCGTACGCCAATAATCAATGCGTACGCCAATAATCAATGCGTTCACCAATAATCAATGCGTACGCCAATAATCAGTGCATACGCCAATAATCAATGCGTACGCCAATAATCAGTGCATACGCCAATAATCAATGCGTACGCCAATAATCAGTGCATACGCCAATAATCAGTGCATACGCCAATAATCAATGCGTACGCCAATAATCAGTGCATACGCCAATAATCAATGCGTACGCCAATAATCAGTGCATACGCCAATAATCAATGCATACGCCAATAATCAATGTGTACGCCAATAATCAATGCGTACACCAATAATCAATGCGTACGCCAATAATCAATGTGTACGCCAATAATCAATGCGTACGCCAATAATCAATGCGTACACCAATAATAAATGCGTACGCCAATAATCAATGCGTACACCAATAATCAATGCGTACGCCAATAATCAATGCGTACGCCAATAATCAATGCGTACGCCAATAATCAATGTGTACGCCAATAATCGATGCGTACGCCAATAATCAGTGCGTACGCCAATAATCAATGTGTACGCCAATAATCAATGTGTACGCCAATAATCAATGTGTACGCCAATAATCAATGTGTACGCCAATAATCAATGCGTACGCCAATAATCAATGTGTACGCCAATAATCAATGCGTACGCCAATAATCAATGCGTACGCCAATAATCAATGTGTACGCCAATAATCAATGCGTACGCCAATAATCAATGCGTACGCCAATAATCAATGCGTACGCCAATAATCAATGCGTACGCCAATAATCAATGCGTACGCCAATAATCAATGCGTACGCCAATAATCAATGCGTACGCCAATAATCAATGTGTACGCCAATAATCGATGCGTACGCCAATAATCAATGCGTACGCCAATAATCAATGCGTACGCCAATAATCAATGCGTACGCCAATAATCAATGTGTACGCCAATAATCAATGCGTACGCCAATAATCGATGCGTACGCCAATAATCGATGCGTACGCCAATAATCAATGTGTACGCCAATAATCGATGCGTACGCCAATAATCAATGCGTACGCCAATAATCAATGCGTACGCCAATAATCGATGCGTTCTCGTTAGCAGCTTTACCATAACAAAGAAGAAAATACCTAATATAATAAAAAAAAAACTTCCCATCACATATCCAATATAATTCTCCATCACCGCGAGGAAAATAATACGCCTGTAAATCAGTACGAAGGAAAATTGCTTTACATTCATCAAATTACACTGAAAATATAGAAGAAAGGCTGGTCACAAGAAATTGCTGAACCATCCTGGTAGACTAACGATCCATTGACCTTTAGCCTCCCTTGCTTCCTTAAACATGCTCTCAATGACCAAGAAAATTTTGGATAATACTTGATGATTATAGGAGTGAAAGTGTTATTTTTTATATGTATGTATATATATATATATATATATATATATATATATATATATATATATATATATATATATATATATATATATATATATATATATATATATATATATATATATATAACTTTTTGTATCAACCCATGTATAATATAATATAACAAATTGAATAATAAATATGCTAGCAGAACTTATTGCAGAATGAGGAAAGCTTCGAGGCAACTACAGAAGCACCATACTGTCCCCCGAGCTCAAAGCGGCAGCTAAGAGCCTTCGTGAGAACAAGGAGATAGTCGTCAGGAGAGGTGACAAGTCGCCAATATACGTTATTCTTAAAAAAGACGAATATCTGGCGAAAATGAACCTCATACTCTCTGACCAAACTAAATTCCAAAGGGTAACGAAGGACACTACAGCCGAATTGAAAACGAAGGTAAACAGATTGATTGAAACTGTGAACGCCAAGAAATCCGGACTCCACCTGCCAAAGGTTATTGGGGAATATAAACCTGGGTATGTGTATGGAAATGTCAAGACCCTCAAGCCTGGAAACCCACTTCGACCAATCATCAGCCAGATACCCACACCCACGTACAGACTGGCGAAACGACTCAACGGCTTGCTGACTCCTTATGTTCCTTGTGCTTTCATCCTGAAGTCTCCAAAGGAATTTGTTGACTTACTGCGGGAACACGGGCCACAGGGATTAGAGCCTCGTTGGACGTAGAATCACTGTTTACCAACGCAACCTGTGGACGAGACAATCGGGATGATAGCGGACAGAGTGTATCGTGATCACGCTTGTACTCCTCTTGACATACCAGAAAACATTCTAAGGAAAGTACTCCAAGCTTGTACTAAAGAGGCACCCTTCTTGAGCCCGGATGGGCACATGTATAAGCAAGTAGATGGGGTCACCATGGGTTCCCCCTAGGTGTCCTGTTTGCGAACTTCTACATAGGCACCATCGAACAGAGGGTCTTAATTGACATGGACTTAAAGCCCGCCATATACTGCAGGTATGTTGACGACATTTTTATGCAGGTACCTGATGCCAGACGTCTGCAACAGCTGAAGGAGGCATTCGAGCGGAATTCTGTGTTGCGTTTCACTTACGAGATGGAGAAGGATGGGAAGCTGCCCTTTCTAGATGTAACAGTCATGGAAAGAGGCGGAGGCTTCCACACTGCAGTCTACACTAAGGAAACCAACATAGGAATGTGCCTCAATACCAATAGTGACTGCCCAGACAGGTACAAGAGGAGTGTTGTCAATGTTTACATCGACCGTGCTCTCAACCACAACTCAGGATGGAAGCAAATCCATGAAGAACTCTGTAGGGTAAGGCAGGTCCAGTTATAATACAGGTAAGATACTTCCTCTTGTTGCTTCCATATTGGTTCGGGGTCTTGAAGTGGGTAGAATATAATTGTGCATTAATTGGTTGTTGATTGCTGGTGTTGACTTTTTGATGTGTAGTGCCTCACTGATGTCGAGCCGCCTGCTGTCACTGTACCTATCGATGATTTCTATGTTGTTTGTTAACATTTCTCTGGTGATGGTCTGGTTGTGAGAAGAGATTATATGTTCCTTGATGGAGCCCTGTTACTTATGCATTGTTAATCGCCAGGAAAGAGACGTTGTTGTCCTGTCTATATACTGATTTCTTTGGGGCTTACAGTCCCCAAGTGGGCATTTAAAGGCATAGACGACGTTGGTCTCCTTTAAGGCGTTCTGCTTGGTATCTGGAGAGTTTTTCATGAGTAGGTTGGCCGTTTTTTGGTTTTATAATAAACTGTCAATTGTATTTTCTGATTTTTTCTGTAGGGATAACGTTCCTACCAACAATATCTTTCGGGACCCTCTCCACTGTTTTATGAGCCGTCGGAAAAAGTTCCTTTAAAATAGTCTAATAGGGGGACCAAGTGTTGTGTTGGTTGATTCTTCAGAGGTTGCATGGCGTTTCACCTTTCTATTTATGATGTCTTCAACAAAACCGTTAGAGAAGCCGTTGTTGACTAGGACCTGCCTTACCCTACAGAGTTCTTCATCGACTTGCTTCCAATCAGAGATGTGACTGAAAGCACGGTCGACGTAAGCGTTGACAACACTCTTCTTGTACCTGTCTGGGCAGACACTCTTGGCATTGAGGCACATTCCTATGTTGGTTTCCTTAGTGTAGACTGCAGTGTGGAAGCCTCCGCTCTTTTCCGTGACTGTTACATCCAGAAAGGGCAGCTTCCCATTATTCTCCATCTCGTAAGTGAAGCTCAACACAGAATTCCGCTCAAATGCCTCCTTCAGCTGCTGCAGACGTCTGGCATCAGGTACCTGCGTAAAAATGTCGTCAACATACCTGCAGTATATGGCCGGTTTCAAGTCCATGTCAACTAAAACCTTCTGTTCGATGGTGCCCATGTAGAAGTTCGCAAACAAGACACCTAGGGGGGAACCCATGGCGACCCCATCTACTTGCTCACCTAGTTGTACTCACCTAGTTGTGTTTGTGGGGGTTGAGCTCTGGCTCTTTGGTCCCGCCTCTCAACCGTTAATCAACAGGTGTACAGATTCCTGAGCCTATTGGGCTCTATCATATCTACACTTGAAACTGTGTATGGAGTCAGCCTCCACCACGTCACTTCCTAATGCATTCCATTTGTCAACCCCTCTGACACTAAAAAAGTTCTTTCTAATATCTCTGTGGCTCATTTGGGCACTCAGTTTCCACCTGTGTCCCCTTGTGCGTGTGCCCCTTGTGTTAAATAGCCTGTCTTTATCTACCCTATCAATTCCCTTCAGAATCTTGAATGTGGTGATCATGTCCCCCCTAACTCTTCTGTCTTCCAGCGAAGTGAGGTTTAATTCCCGTAGTCTCTCCTCGAAGCTCATACCTCTCAGCTTGGGTACTAGTCTGGTAGCAAACCTTTGAACCTTTTCCAGTTTAGTCATATCCTTGACTAGATATGGACTCCATGCTGGGGCTGCATACTCCAGGATTGGCCTGACATATGTGGTATACAAAGTTCTGAATCATTCTTTACACAAGTTTCTGAAACCCGTTCTCCAAGCTCATTTGCTTTATTTGAAATTCCATCTATGTTAGTGTACATTGCTTTGAGGTTCACTTTCTTCTGTCCCTTCTCAAATCGCCTCCTTGGTGAGTGTTCTGCTGGTGGGGGAGGCTGTTCCATGGGTGTGAGGACCTGTGAGGTGGATAACAGGGTCTCAGAGGATACTGGGATGAGGGGCGGGGGATCCAGTGAAGGGGGACGGACAGGGAGGGTATGGGGTGATAGGGGAGGGAGGACAGGAAGGAAAGGGGGGAGGGAGGACAGGAAGGAAAGGAGGGAGGGAGGACTTGGCGGGAGGAGAGGAGGGGTAGAAGGGTGGGGATTGGGTGTGGGGGGAGGGAGATTTGGCTGAACATTTGAGTGGGGGCAGGGAGGGTTTGGGGTAGGGGGGTTTTCTTTGCAGAGGAGGGTGGCGGGGTTGTCCTTCCCTTTGGTGTTACTGGGTAGCTGGTTGTGGGTTCCCCCCTCCCCTCTGGGGGTGTTGTGTTGGGAGCTGTGACTTCCTGGTTTTCCCCTCTCGCCCTGCGCCTCTTCCTTGCTTCTGCCGCCACGGCTCTCTCCTCCCTTGTCATGTCTCTCTGGAGGAATACATTTTTGAATTTTCCCACGTTTTTCAGGGAGCTCTTCCTTGATAGAATCTTCTCCTTTGTGCTCTCGTTTGCAAACACTATCTTTATCACACGATCTCGGTCTTTGTTGTACCAACCTAGCCTGAAAACCTTCTCAATGCTATGCTCAGCCCCTTCCATGTCTAGTGACTTTAGTACTTCATTCACTGCTGCTTTGTCCTTGTCATTCCACTCTGTCCTATTGAAGCCTTCCTGCTCTTTAATACCCACAGCAACCACTGATCTGTTCCTTTCCAGCAGTTGGCTAGTGGAGCGTGCCGCCTCCTGCGAGGTGGCTGCTTTCATGGCCACCTCCATCACTGCAGTCATTACTTCAGAGTTATTTTTTTTAGTATTTCTGCAAATGTTACTTTTATTGTGGCATTCTCATCCAAAAATCTATTACCACCTTCTACCTGAATGGTTTTCTGAGTCTTAGCCTCGATACCATTCTCTTTGAGGGCTCTAATCTCCTCCTTTGCTGCTGTCAGCTCTCTTTTCAGGTTGCTTATTTCGTTCTTCATTTCCTGCATCATTTCTTGCATCTCACTCTTGATGTCCTCCAGAAACTGGGCGAAACTGTGTGTGTGTGTGTGTGTGTGTGTGTGTGTGTGTGTGTGTGTGTGTGTGTGTGTGTGTGTGTGTGTGTGTGTGTGTGTTTACTAGTTGTGTTTTTGCGGGGGTTGAGCTTTGCTCTTTCGGCCCGCCTCTCAACTGTCAATCAACTGCTTACTAACTACTATTTTTTTCCCCACACCACACACACACCCCCCAGGAAGCAGCCCGTGACAGCTGACTAACTCCCAGGTACCTATTTACTGCTAGGTAACAGGGGCACTTAGGGTGAAAGAAACTTTGCCCATTTGTTTCTGCCTCGTGCGGGAATCGAACCCGCGCCACAGAATTACGAGTCCTGCGCGCTATCCACCAGGCTACGAGGCCCCCTAACTGTGTGTGTGTGTGTGTGTGTGTGTGTGTGTGTGTGTGTGTGTGTGTGTGTGTGTGTGTGTGTGTGTGTGTGTGTGTGTGTGTGTGTGTGTGTGTGTGTGTTTGTGTGCGGGCGCGCGTGTGTGTGTGTGTGTATGTGTGTTGTGGTATAGTGTCTACACACCACCACACTAAACACACTACGCGCTTCATTTCATCACAGAATAAAAAATAATCAAGACTTTCCTCGGAATAACTAATTCTAAGATAAAAAAAAAGAAGAAGTATCCCTTAAAGGAATATTTTCAAGTCTTTACCATTCCTGGGGTGTTGACACCCCCTCCCCCCCCCTGGTGAAGGTTATGGAGTCGCTCCTACTCGTTTGAGAGAGAGGAATTTGGTGTTTCTCTCTGTGTCTAAATTTACGGTGTTTTCTCAGACTTTAATTTCAACAGTGAATGGTCCCCAGAGGGCGCCGTGGGACGGTGATATTTGCTGCCTCCTGAATCATGGCCTTTAACTCTGGGGTGTGCTTTGAAAAGCTTGGGAATTTGTGGGGTTTTTTCTTTTTTGGGGGGTGAGGGGGTTGGGGGTGAGGGGGTTGGGGGTGAG
Source organism: Procambarus clarkii (assembly GCF_040958095.1). NCBI lineage: Eukaryota > Metazoa > Arthropoda > Malacostraca > Decapoda > Cambaridae > Procambarus > Procambarus clarkii. The sequence goes on from NC_091162.1 coordinate 17,418,184, forward strand.
GGGGTTGGGGGTGAGGGGGCATTTGTGTGTATTCACCTAGTTGTGCTTGCAGGGGTTGAGCTCTGCTCTTTCGGCCCGCCTCTCAACTGTCAATCAGTCAACTGTTACTAACTACTAAGTATTTTTTTCCACACAGCCAGACACACACACACACACACACACACACACACACACACACACACACACACACACACACACACACACACACACACACACACACACACACACACACACACACATACACACAGGGGCCTGGTAGCCTAGTGGATAGGAGTCTGGTAGTCCGGTGGATAGCGCGCAGGACTCGTAATTCTGTGGCCCGGGGTTCGATTCCCGCATCAGGCAGAAACAAATGGGCAAAGTTTCTTTCACCCTAAATGCCCCTGTTACCTAGCAGTAAATAGGTACCTGGGAGTTAGTCAGCTGTCACGGGCTGCTTCCTGGGGTGTGTGTGTGTGTGGAGAAAAAAAAAGGTAGTTAGTAAAACAGTTGATTGACAGTTGAGAGGCGGGCCGAAAGAGCAAAGCTCAATCCCCGCAAACACAACTAGGTGAATACACACACACACACACACACACACAAACACACCCCAGGGAGCAACCCATAACAGCTGTCTAACTCCCAGGTATCTATTTACTGCTAAAACAAGTGCATCAGAATGAAAGAAACTCTACCTATTTGTTTCCGCCTCCGCCGGGAATCGATCCCCGGACCCTAGGATAACAAATCCCAACTCACAGGCACACTGTGTGTGTACGTACGCGCGCGCGTGTGTGTGTGTGTGTGTGTGTTTTTATGTACGTCAAGTGTGGCGGTTTGGCGAGTCTATAATCACGCCACGAATTGCTATTAAGAGTAATTTATATTAAAGATTCCTTTAAAAGAATTGCCTTCGCTTTAGTAAACAGACAAAATTCAGGATATATTCGTAAACACAGTTGGGTCAGGGTTTTTGCCGGGGGGTGGGGGGAGGGGAGGAGTTGATGATAATTGACGGATATTATTCAATTCTGACGCAATCTTGCCGCGAGTTGCTTAATACGGTATTAAACCGGGTGTAATAATGCCACCTGAGTCCCTTGTGTGTGTGAGTGGACTGCTTTGTCATCTAATTAGAGCCAGGTATGTGCTGCGTCCAATTAGAGCCGGGTATGTGCTGCGTGTGATTAGAGCCAGCTGTGTACTGCGTCCAATTAGAGTCAGCTATGTACTGCGTCCAATTAGAGCCAGCTATGTGCTGCATCTAATTAGAGTCAGCTATGTGCTGCGTCTAATTAGAGTCAGCTATGTGCTGCGTCTAATTAGAGTCAGCTATGTGCTGCGTCCAATTAGAGCCAGGTATGTCCTGCGTCTAATTAGAGCAAGCTATGTACTGCGTCTAATTAGAGCCAGCTATGTACTGCGTCCAATTAGAGCCAGGAATGTCCTGCGTCTTATTAGAGTCAGCTATGTCCTGCGTCTTATTAGAGCCAGCTATGTACTGCGTCCAATTAGAGCCAGCTATGTACTGCGTCCAATTAGAGCCAGCTATGTACTGCGTTTAATTAGAGCCAGCTATGTACTGCGTCTAATTAGAGCCAGCTATATACTGCGTCTAATTAGAGCCAGCTATGTACTGCGTCCAATTAGAGCCAGGTATGTCCTGCGTCTTATTAGAGTCAGCTATGTACTGCGTCCAATTAGAGCCAGCTATGTCCTGCGTCTAATTAGAGCAAGCTATGTGCTGCGTCTAATTAGAACCAGCTATGTACTGCGTCTAATTAGAGCAAGCTATGTGCTGCGTCTAATTAGAGCCAGCTATGTACTGCGTTTAATTAGAGCCAGCTATGTACTGCGTCTAATTAGAGCCAGCTATGTACTGCGTCTAATTAGAGCCAGCTATGTACTGCGTCTAATTAGAGCCAGCTATGTACTGCGTCTAATTAGAGCCAGCTATGTGCTGCGTCTCAAGCCTTAACATTGCCTCATGCTGTGGGCTGTGGCGTGTGTGTGTATTTACTATTTGTGTCTGCAGAATCGAGCTATTTAGCTCTTGGACCCCGCCTTTCTAACTAATCTATTTTCCTCTATTATGTCTACTACTACTTATATTTTTCTCTAACACACACACACACACACACACACACACACACACACACACACACACACACACACACACACACACACACACACACACACACACACACACATCCCCCCCAGGAAGCAGCCCGTTGCGCAGCTGTCTAACTACCAGGTACCTATTTACCGCTAGGTAAACAGAGGCATCAGGGTGAAAGAAACGCTGCCCATTTGTTTCCACCATGGCTGAGAATCGACACGGCACACCATCACCTTTGCCATAGTGGCCAAGGGGTCACTACTACCATTGCTGCGGATATGCCACACAACTATGGCAACTTGCCATAGTTGTCAAGAGGTTATACTGACTCAGTTGCCAGGGGTGACTGCGTTGATTAATAGTAGTGACCGCCTTCATCATGGCGTCGTCACCTGGTCATTACTACCCCGTGCTGGTCGATACTGTGATCGACCAGCATGGGTCTGTATCGACCCTTGTTTGCTAGTCACCTCTGTCTGTCTGTCTCTTTCTCTCTCTCTCTGTCTCTCTGTCTCTCTCTCTTTCACACTCTCATTCAGTTCCCTTGGGAAAACCCTGTTGACGTTTTATTTCATCTGACCTCTCCATTATAGCTGGATCACCTCAGGAATCATTATACACTACCACACATACACACACACACACACACACACACACACATACACACACACACACACACACACACACACACACACACACTGCCTGCCAAAAAGCCTTTGATACAGTACCGCACATGAGACTGCTGTTCAAACTCGAGAGGCGGGCGGGGGTGGGGGGAAAGGCTCTAGCATGGATAAGGAACTACCTAACAGGAAGGAGCCAGAGAGTAACGGTAAGGGGCGAGAAGTCGGACTGGCGACCAGTAACGAGTGGAGTACCTCAAGGATCGGTGCTGGGACCAATTCTATTTCTAGTATATGTTAACGACATGTCTACAGGACTAGAGTCCTACATGTCGATGTTCGCGGATGACGCAAAGTTAATGAGAAGAGTTGTGACAGATGAGGATTGTAAGATCCTCCAAGAGGACTTGAACAGGTTGCCGAAATGATCAGAGAAATGGCTACTGGAGTTTAACACGAGCAAATGTAAAGTTATGGACGTGGGATCAGGTGATAGGAGACAAAAGGGACAGTACACAATGAAGGGGAACTGCCTACCTGTGACGATTCGAGAAAGAGACCTGAGAGTGGATGTAACACCTAATCTAACTCCTGAGGCACATATAAATAGGATAACGACAGCAGCGTACTCTACACTGGCAAAAGTTAGAACATCTTTCAGAAACCTAAGTAAGGAAGCATTTAGGGCGCTTTACACTGCCTACGTGAGACCAGTCTTAGAGTATGCCGCCTCATCATGGAGTCCCCACCTGAAGAAACACATAAGGAAACTTTAAAAGGTTTAGACGTTTGCAACGAAGCTCGTCCCAGAGTTACGAGGGATGGGGTATGAAGAGCGTCTGAAGGAACTGAACCTTACGACACTAGAGAAAAGAAGGGAGAGAGGAGATATGATAGGGACATATAAAATACTCAGGGGAATTGAGAAAGTAGAAATAGATGAAATGTTCACACGTAATATTAATAGAACGAGGGGATATCGGTGGAAGCTGGGAACTCAGATGAGCTACAGAGATGTTAGAGATGTTAGGAAGTTTTCTTTTAGCGTGAGAGTAGTGGAAAAATGGAATGCACTTAAGTAGCAGGTTGTGGAAGCAAATTGTATTCATAATTTTAAAACTTGATATGATAGGGAAATGGGACAATTATTGCTGTAAACAACCGATAGCTAGAAACGCGGGATCTAAGAGTCAGTGCTCGATCCTGCAGGCAAAAATTGGTGAGTACACATGATAAGAGTTAAGGGCAACATGATCACTACTTATGAAATTCTCAGACGAAATGACAAGGTATACAAAAATAAACAGTTTAACACGGGTGGTACACGAATAAGGAGACACAGGTGGAAACTGAGTACCCACATGAGCCACAGGGACATTAGAAAGAACTTTTTCAGTGCCAGAGTAGTTAACAGATGGAATGCATTAGGCAGTGATGTGGTGGAGGCTGACTCCATACACAGTTTCAAATGTAGATATGACAGAACTCAGTAGGCTCAGAAATCTGTACACCAGTTGATTGACAATTGAGAGGCGGGACCAAAGAGCCAAAGCTCAACCCCCACATACACAACTAGGTGAGTACACACACCACCATGTAACGTGACGAGGCTTATCTCAACTACATCAACCTCAAACGTCCCCTTGAACAGTCACATATTAATCTATTTCCTCGCCTCGATGATCTTAAAACTGCCAAAGTTAACTATACATTATCCAAGTAAAATACTGACGCAACACAAGCTCTAAAGCTTGCTTTGGTTCAACACATCTACTCATTTAAACCCAAAACAAACCCGGGCTTACATTAGCCCAACACAAACTAGAATACACACATATCCCCAACACTCGCCTCTCGAGTATAACATAATTTAAAGAAGCGAATAACATATCATCCCTTCTAGATATGACATAACACCCAGCAACAAGTATGACATATTAATCCCCCGAGTACGATAACCTACCACACAGTATATATATGACTTGTCCCACTTGGAACAAGCGCCGGTGTTGCCAGTGACACGACACAGCGTGAGTGAGAACATTTCTGTCTTCTCATCAAGACGAAACTTGAGGAAGATTATATCTCTTTTCTGCACTTTGCTGGCCAAATTTCACCCTCATCTTAATATGTATTTGTTTGTCAGGGGGGCAAACGCTTAATATTATTTTTGAGTTGTTTAGGCTAGATTATCTAGTAGGATTGGTTTAGTTAAAGTTATCTTTGGTAAAACAAATATATATATTGTGACAGTAATCTCTTTCAAGACAGAGATTTAGCCTGCTCCTTCCTACATCGCGTTACTTCTATACGTCTGCAACATCAAGATACCACATTCAAAAGTATATTAGTGGAATACAGACGTCTCTACAGGGAGTACACTACCCTACTCCTCACCCCCCCCCTCCCTCACTGTCGGCGCACCACCTCGTCGTCGATCACCAAACGACCACTTCAAACCATCACTCTCCCCATTGGTGAATCAGCGACTTCACGCGACTCCAGCGCCATCTGCATCGCCTCTATATAGTCTCGCACGAGCAGTTGGCATCAGAATATTCTCGTGCTCTAGAGCTGACGCTTCTATCTAAGCATACTTCTAGTATATTAGTAGAGGTTTCAGCCAGCCACTATTCTCAGCACCATTAACTAATTTTTTGGTATGCTTATTGTAGAGTAACGTAATCATTATTTTATTTTATATTGTGTTTTGCCTTTGTATATGTTTTTGGTCCACACTGTACATAGCCAAGGAATTATCTTTATTTTGTTTTTGTTTAAAGTAAATTAAAGTTCATTATTTATAAGATTTGTTTTGCGTGTTTTTCCCCTCTCACTTTACCACAGGATGACAACCGCCAAGCAGTCAACATTTTTTTTCTTTTTTTTTCCAATGTGATTGGCATTTCCACCAGCCATACAGAAGACTGCCTTAACACCTACATTTCTCGTCGTATATATATATATATATATATATATATATATATATATATATATATATCTCAAAACACAATTGAATGGCTGAGAGGTTGTTTAAATAAATAAATGTTCCAAATAAATTGCTGAGACTAAAACCTCCGCCTGCATGATGCAAAGCTGAGTGCTGTACCACTGTACCACCACCCCACAAAGCTGAGTGCTGTACCACTGTACCACCACCCCACAAAGCTGACTGTTGTACCACTGTACCACCACCCCACAAAGCTGACTGCTGTACCACTGTACCACCACCCCACAAAGCTGACTGTTGTACCACTGTACCACCACCCCACAAAGCTGAGTGCTGTACCACTGTACCACCACCCCACAAAGCTGAGTGCTGTACCACTGTACCACCACCCCACAAAGCTGACTGTTGTACCACTGTACCACCACCCCACAAAGCTGACTGTTGTACCACTGTACCACCACCCCACAAAGCTGACTGTTGTACCACTGTACCACCACCCCACAAAGCTGACTGTTGTACCACTGTACCACCACCCCACAAAGCTGACTGTTGTACCACTGTACCACCACCCCACAAAGCTGACTGTTGTACCACCACCCCACAAAGCTGACTGTTGTACCACTGTACCACCACCCCACAAAGCTGACTGTTGTACCACTGTACCACCACCCCACAAAGCTGACTGCTGTACCACTGTACCACCACCCCACAAAGCTGACTGCTGTACCACTGTACCACCACCCCACAAAGCTGACTGCTGTACCACTGTACCACCACCCCACAAAGCTGACTGCTGTACCACTTTACCACCACACCAAGCATAACCAGTTCAGACTTGACACGCTCAGGTCACACCTTAAAGTCTCAGGGCACCTCTTATCCCACTGTAATTCATGCTGAAGTAGTTGTAACTGTATTATACACACTTGTATTCTCGTTTATGGTTCGGTATTTTGCTGCGTTGTTGTTATTATGTTGTGAGAGAGGGAGAGAGAGAGAGAGTTTTGTAATTGCTTGTTACGTCGGCCGGCCGCTGGTACTGTCATTACCCCTCCCCCTCCCCTTGCTTGTGTGAGTGTGTGTGTGTGTGTGTGTGTGTGTGTGTGTGTGTGTGTGTGTGTGTGTGTGTGTGTGTGTGAGTGTGTGTGAGTGTGTGTGTGTGTGTGTGTGTGTTCTCTTTAGTATTTTATTTCAGAGATATTTGTATGTATATATTTGTATAAACCTCTTACCGTTGTGTAAGAAGTGGATCATTAGTGTGGCTCAGAGGTTGTATCGTGTTGTTCTCTGGGTTCATATGTGTGTGTGTGTGTGTAACTTTAGGGTGAGGTGACTTACGTTAGTAGTGGAACCGTTTGGGCACGTTGTCATGTTCTGGTGGCCGGTGTGGACTCTAAGTCTGGAGATGAGATATTATGACTTGGCCAAATTTCATGGTTTATGGACTTTTTTTTTTTTTGAGAGGTGATTTCTGACTCTGCCGGATTTCTAAGAGTTTGTAAACTCTTAACTTTTGAAAGACGAGTAATTGACTTTGTCAATTGTCTGTCATTGAAGACTTAACGTAAATTGATGAGTTTTTTACTTTGCTATCATTAATCTTTGTGGAGTCTAGAACAGTTTTATCGACTTTGTCATTCGCTAGTCAAGTTAAGACTTAATTTTCTAAAGGCAAAGCGTTTCCTTAAGGCTTCCCAACGTCAAGAAACTGCCGTACTAAAGTACCCCCCTTATCCTATCCTACCAGAGGACCCAAAACAGAAAACGAGACAGTACGTCAATTTCACCAGCCGCTCCCATTTTCTAGCACGACGATTTTTGACCATAGATGGAGTATACGTCAAAATGCGACGCTCTATTAGGAGGACGAGTTTCAGCAAGAGCTTCATTCCGTGATGGTGAGTTATAAGGAGGCTTCTGAGAGTGAGATATAAGTGAGAAAGTGATGAAAATGATATCTTCCTCTCACCCGTCCCTCTAGCCAGGAAGCTAAAGTTAATATTATATTCTTCACAAATAGCTGTATTGCATAAATTTGCAGCATCGATAAGGTTACCTTGAGGTGCTTCCGGGGCTCAGCGTCCCCGCGGCCCGGTCGTCGACCAGGCCTCCTGGTTGCTGGACTGATCAACCAGGCTGTTGGACGCGGCTGCTCGCAGCCTGACGTATGAGTCACAGCCCGGTTGATCAGGTATCCTTTGGAGGTGCTTATCCAGTTCTCTCTTGAACACTGTAAGGGGTCTTAAAATAAAAGCCTTAAGAAAATGTCTAGTGTTAAATATGAACCCCCCCTCCCCCTCCTCCTCCCATGAGGGCAGCACCATAATGGGACTCACTCAGCTGATGAGTAAGAATCATCATATGACTCACTGAGCCGATGAGTTAGTATCAAGTTACGTATCACTCGGCGTTCCTATCACTAGTTATTATCGCCAATATAAACCAAGTTATAATTCAACTCAAAACTATGAAGAAACACAACAATAACGAATAAACAATTCCATGAACACACCAAACAAGCAAGTGAACAAATATGTGTCCAAGCAAGTGAACAAATATGTGTCAAAACAAGTGAACAAATATGTGTCAAAACAAGTGAACAAATATGTGTCAAAACAAGTGAACAAATATGTGTCCAAGCAAGTGAACAAATATGTGTCCAATCAGGTAAACAAATATGTTTCCAATCAGGTAAACAAATATGTGTCCAAGCAAGTGAACAAATATGTGTCAAAGCAAGTGAACAAATATGTGTCCAAGCAAGTGAACAAATATGTGTCCAAGCAAGTGAACAAATATGTGTCAAAGCAAGTGAACAAATATGTGTCCAAGCAAGTGAACAAATATGTGTCCAAGCAAGTGAACAAATATGTATCTCTCCCACCTGTGGTTTATTATTTAATTTACAACAAATTAAGTCAATTTCATAATTTCAAAATAATGTGGATTGCTTTATTAGAATATAACAGGATAAGGAATCTAAAAATATTCTCCTATTTACACTGGAAATAGAAGGTGGAAGTTATTATATAATTTGGCTGATGAATACACTCATCAGGGATTAAATGCTGTTTTGTATATATAAATTATATTCAAACCGAACATATATAAATTGTTGTGTTGTCGTGGTAATACACACACACACACACACACACACACACACACACACACACACACACACACACACACACACACACAACGCACTTGCAACGAGACTCGTCCCAGAGCTACGAGGGATGGGGTATGAGGAGCGCCTGAGGGAACTGTGCCTTACGACACTAGAAAGAAGAAGGGAGAGGGGGGACATGATAGGAACGTATAAGATACTCAGAGGGATTGACAGAGTGGACATAGACGAAATGTTCACACGTAATAGTAACAGAGCGAGGGGACATGGATGGAAGCTTGAAACTCAGATGAGTCACAGAGATGTTAGGAAGTTTTCTTTTAGCGTGAGAGTAGTGGGAAAATGGAATGCACTTCAGGAACAGGTTGTGGAAGCAAATACTATTCATAATTTTAAAACCAGGTATGATAGGGAAATGGGGCAGGAGTCATTGCTGTAAACAACCAATGCTCGAAAGGCGGGATCCAAGAGTCAATGCTCGATCCTGCAGACACAACTAGGTGAGTACAACTAGGTGAGTACACACACACACATAGAAATTCATAGTACCATGATGGCCTCATAGAGCATGGTACCATGATGGCAAGGTGATGAAGGCCCATGATTTATTCCCACTAATTGTTCAAAAGATCAGTTGAACTTGAACATTTTTAGAATAAAAGTTACATTTTTTTACTTTAAAAAAAATATAGATGTTCATCAGTTGTATCGAAGTTCAATATTATACAATTTTCAGAAGCTCAAATCTATAATGTTCATTGTTATTGCATTGTTCAGTAAGTTCACCTTCAGTTATCTCAGGTGTTCATATGTTCATGGCTTTCACAAAATCGTCTATTTATTCTGTTGTTCAAGATGTTCATGTGTTGAACAAAGGAGTACCAGCAAGCTCACTGTTCAGTTTGTGCTGTTAAAGATGTATAATTTGTTCAGTTGTTATGCAGTTTAAACGTTCAAATATATATATAAAGTTAGTTCTTAAAAATGTTCATAAACTTATGCCGAAAGTTCACATATATTCAAGCATTTTCTTGATCAAAAATTGCATATGTTCAGCTATTTTTTTTTCAAACCACGTGCGTTTGAAAGTTCAACTGTCTTGTTCATAATTTGTTCAGCTTTAATCTTCAGTGTTCTCAAATGTTGTGCTTAACCAGCTGTTTATGTAAGTATATTTTTGCTTCAAAATTTTCAGCGTGGACACTACAATATTTTTACGATTTTTATAACTTCTAAATGTCAGAATCTCAGCCTAAATCGTTTAAGATCATCAAGATCTATCTTAATAAAGTCAAGAAATGCTTTAAATAATTTAAGTTCAAATCATCTTTGAACGTACTGAACCTCTGTTGTAAAAGTTCTAATAACTGTGATTGACAAAAGCTCAAATGAGTGTAGTCATTTATTATTAATACATGGTTTAAAAAAAAAAGTTCAATTCACTGACCTGGTTCGCAGTTCAGATGTTTATCATCGTCATTTGCGTTGATGGAAAAAGTTCAATTGATCAAACAACCTGTGGTTTAGAAGGACGTATTTCATAATCTCAAGATCAGTTCAATGCCTTCAAAGTTCAACGTTTATCTGTTCAACGCTTCGAGGATCAATATTTCGAAGTTCAATGCTTCGAGGTCCAACGTTTTCATCGGTTCAAGGTTCAGATGTTGCCTTTGTAAATGCAATGGTTTAGTCGTCAAGAGAGAGAGAGAGAGAGAGAGAGAGAGAGAGAGAGAGAGAGACAGAGAGAGAGAGAGAGAGAGAGAGAGAGAGAGAGAGAGAGAGAGAGAGAGACAGAGACAGAGAGAGAGAGACAGAGACAGAGAGAGAGAGACAGAGACAGAGAGAGGTGAAGCCTCAACGCTACCTCAGCAGGAACTAACTGGTACACCTCTGCTCTCAACCCTAGCACACACGTGACTGGCGAGCTGTATATGTGTCCCCCACACACTCTCTCCCCCTCCCTCACTCTCCCTCCTCCTCACTCGCTCCCTCCCTCCCTCCATCTCTCCCTCCAGACATTTCACTCAATTTCCTCCATTCTTTCAGTACTCTTAACCCCTCTCCCTCTCTTTAATCCTCATTTATCTTCAATTCCTTCAATTTTAATCCTTTCTTCCACATTCTCTTATTTCTAAACTTCTCTGTTTTCTTATTTATTTATTTTCATGTGCTTCTATTATTGTTGATTATAATTCTTTTCCTGTTGGGTTCTATTTAATTTGGATCTATTAAACTTGGATCTATTTCTGTTAGTTCTATTCTTGTTCCTTTCCTGCTGATTTGATTATTTTTTTTTTATTTTTTATTGTTTTAATGTAATGATAACTTTATTAGTGTTTTTTTTTTATTTCTGTTGATTCTTTTCCTTGTTGGCTCTATCTCTATATTTCTCTATTAGCTCTATTTCTATTCTCTATTTCTCTATTTTTATGATTCTGTTGCATTGTTATATTCTGGCTCTTCGTTATTTCTGTTCATCTCACTCCTGTTTGCCATACTTCCGTTGGTTTAATTCTTGCTGTTTTTTTCCGTGAAGGATTAATATGTTCCATAACGGTTCCAATCCTGTTGGTTAGTTTTCTGTTGATTTTGTGGGAATTCTGTTTGTGTTTTTTTTTTTTAGACATGTCCAACTTTCTGTTGTCTGTCGTCGTCTTCTCCCATTCTCTTCTATTCATTATCTGTCTCTCTCTCTCTTTCTCTCTCTCTCTCTCTCTCTCTCTCTCTCTCTCTCTCTCTCTCTCTCTCTCTCTCTCTCTCTCTCTCTCTCTCTCTCTCTCTCTCTCTCTCTCTCTCTCTCTCTCTATCTATCTATCTATCTATTTATCTCCTTTGTTCCTTGTCCCTTCCCCCCCCTCTCTTCTCCATCTTATATCCCTATCCAGTCTTCGGTTTTATCCATTATTCTCTGTGCATTTCTTATTTTCTTTCATCTTTACGTTCATCCTTCTCCCCCCCCCCACTCATTTTGCTCTTCTGCATTCTGTTCCTTCTCTTCCCTCTGTACCGCTCTTTCAAACTTCCTTTTCTTGACTCAGCTGTTCCTCCCTATTCTCTTTGTCTCCTTTCCCTGTCATCTCCCTTCCCTCTACCTTTCTTTTCCATCCTCTCTCCTCCTACCCCCCCCCCCCCCCCCGTCTCTGCCTCTCTCCCTCTCTACCCCTTCTCTCTCGTTCCCCTTTACCTCTCCTCTTCCCCTCTTCTACCCTCCTCATTAGAGTCTCCTCCCCTCACTACAATTATACGTGACTCATTGTATTAATGTTTGAGTGTATGTATATACTTATTTGGCTTTCGTAAGACTATACTGAGTTTTGGATGTATGATGAGTGTGTGTACTCACCTATTAGTGTCTGCAGGATCGAGCATTAACTCTTGGATCCCGCCTTTCCAGCCATCGGTTGTTTACAGCAATGACTCCTGTCCTATTTCCCTATCATATCTAGTTTTAAAACTATGCAGAGAGTTTGCTTCCACAACCTGTTCCTTAAGTGCATTCCATTTTCCCACTACTCTCACGCTAAAAGAAAACTTCCTAACATCCCTGTGACTCATCTGAGTTTCCAGTTTCCACCCATGTCCCCTCGTTCTGTTATTATTCCGTGTGAACATTTCGTCTATGTCCACTCTGTCAATCCCCCTGAGTATTTTATACGTTCCTATCATATCCCCCCTCTCTCTTTTTTTTTCTAGTGACCTAAGGTTCAGTTCCTTCAGGCGCTCCTCATACCCCATCCCTCGTAACTCTGGGACGAGTTTCGTTGCAATCTTCTGAACCTTTTCCAGTTTTCTTATGTGTTTCTTCAGGTGGGGGCTCCATGATGAGGCGGCATACTCTAAGACTGGCCTCACGTAGGCAGTGTAAAGCGCCCTAAAAAGCCTCCTCACTTAGGTTTCTGAATGAAGTTCTAACTTTTGCCAGTGCAGAGTACGCTGCTGTCGTTATCCTATTTATATGTGCCTTAGGAGATAGATTAGGTGTTACGTCCACGCCCAGGTCTCTTTCTCGAATCGTTACAGGTAGGCAGTTCCCCTTCATTGTGTACTGTCCCTTTGGTCTCTTATCACCTGATCCCACTTCCATAACTTTACATTTGCTCGTGTTGAACTCCAGTAGTCATATCTCTGATCATCTTCGCAGCCTGTTCAAGTCCTCTTGGAGGATCCGACAATCCTCATCTGTCTCAACTCTTCTCATTAATTTTGCGTCATCCGCGAACATTGACATGTAGGAATCTACGCCTGTAAACATGTGATTTACGTATATTAGAAACAGAACGGGTCCCAGCACCGATCCTTGAGGTACTCCACTCGTTAATGTTCGCCAGTCTGAATTCTCGCCCCTTACAGTAACTCTCTGGCTCCTTCCAGTTAGGTAGTTCCTTACCCCATGCTAGGGCCTTTCCGTTTACTCCTGCCCTGTACTCACTTAGTTGTGCTTGCGGGGGTTGAGCTCTGGCTCTTTGGTCCCGCCTCTCAACTGTCAATCAACTGATGTATAGGTTCCTGAGCCTACTGGGCTCTATCATATCTACACCTGAAAGTGTGTATGGAGTCAGCCTCCACCACCTAACTTCCTAATGAATTCCATTTGTCAACCACTCAGACACTTAAAAAGTTCCTTCTAATATCTCTGTGGCTCATTTGGGCACTCGTTTTCCACATGTGTCCCCCTAGTGCGTGTGCCCCTTGTTTTAAATAGCCTGTCTTTATCTACCCTGTCAATTCCTTTGAGAATATTGTATGTGGTGATCATGTCCCCTCTATCTCTTCTGTCTTCCAGCGACGTGAGGTTTAATTCCCGTAGTCTCTCCTCGTAGCTCATACCTCTCAGCTCGGGTAATAGTCTGGTGGCAAACCTTTGAACTTTTTCCAGTTTAGTCTCATGCTGACACTATATGAACTCCATGCTGGAGCTGCATACTCCAGAATTGGTATGACCTATGTGGTATACAAAGTTCTGAATGATTCCTTACACAAGTTTCTGAAGGCAGTTTTTATGCTTTTTACGCTTTCATTCTGGAACAAATGATAAGACAGGAAACACTAAAAAAAAAAGATCCTGTGAAGTGTCCAGGAGCCACAGAAACACCCACACAACACTACATGAACAACACAATCACGCAGAAGCTGAAATTGGCGGGCAAGCTGCTTGCAACAGCCGCTTTGATCACCACCAGGAGAGCTTGGCGCCCGACGGCGCTGCGGAAGTACAGGAACTCTGGAAACTAGCTTTAGGTAAAGTGCAGGTAAGCTGCAGTATCTGACCCCCAGGGTGGTCCTGGTACACGGGGCTCATCCCAGCTGGACCTGTTTAAACAACCTGTTCTCGCAAGCGTTCCCAATGTAAGAAAACTGTGGTACTAAAGTGCCCTAATCTAACCATCTAAAAGACCCACCAACAGAAAACGGGACATTGTGTCAATTTCGCAAGCCGCTACCATTTTCTTGTTCATCAGTTTTGCGAGCATAATAAAAAAAAGCGTAGTAAGCTTTTTTTGCGTACATCAGCTTAGATAAACTATACATCAAAATACGTCGTGCTATAACGAGAACAGGTTGAACACACCATGCGCATGGTACTAAAGCCAGGGGTTCAATCGAGCACCATGTTCTTAAATCAATTATTCATGGTTATACAGCAACCCGTTCTCGCACTTGCTTTAAGTCAATATTGGCTTATTAATAAGTGCATATGTGACATTCTAATTTATTGTGAATATTTTAGTTTACCTTGAAAAGCTTACTAGAAAACACCGACCTAACCTAACCTTCTTAGTATGTTAAGATAAGCTCTTATTGCTTCTTAATTACAATTATTACTTAACCTATACCTATATTGATATTACAGTTTTATAAAAATAATAAAACAAAACCAAAATATTTAAATAAATTGTAATGTAACTCAGGATATTGTCAAATATTGTATAAAATCTCTATTGTTTAATAAAACTGAAAAATAAATTCCTAATATGAAAACTGGTGAATAGCAAGTCTTTAGGGAGAGTTTTTACCTTAAAAACAAAATATAATTTGGTATTTACTACATATATACTTATTAATCAGCCAAATAGTGACTACAAGTAATAAGTCATATACATGTACTGTCTTGTGCGACAGCGGGTTGTATACAGTGCAAGGATTCTACCAAGTTGGAATACCTAAAACCCACAGATGATCTAAAAGCCCCACATGGGCACAATGGGTTCAACCCAGCTGCAAGTTTTAACTAAACCAGCTACAGTACGGGGTCATCATCAGGCAGTTACAGAGCTAACGAACGAAGAGGAGCTTAAACGAATAATATTATCAGAGAAAATAAGCATTTTTAACCCCAAACTGATCCAAAGTTGAATGGTCGTGTCTACATCGGTCCTTCCTCGTATTCTCTCCTGTTATATTTTATTCTATTATGTCCATTATTTCTACTTCCGTCTCTTGTATCCTATTTTTGATCGTCTTAGCTCTTCGCCTAACTGTAATTCCTCTCTTCGTGAGTAAGGAAAGTCAACAAACACCCCCCATTAAGCATCACACACTCAAAGAATGTAAATATTAAAAACAAATTATAGACACGACAAGGCAATTATATCTTCTATTTTAGAAGTGTTGTTTAACCAGGACGCATAATGAAGAGATTCCCCGATAGTTAACCTTACTTAAGTTGGACCTACAAAGGTTTTCCTTGGCCGTGCGATACGTCTTCGTAAATACGGCACTCAATAATTGGGAGGGCCATATAAATATACTTTTTTTGGTATAACATTAATTTTCGAATGTTAAAGGAAACCTACTTTCAATATTTTAGTTTGGGTTAATGATTGTAATTATAGTAATTACTATAATTACTCCAGTTATCTTCAGTAAGCAAACAATTATTGGTATTATCTTTTCAAAAGCTGAAGTGCTTTAAACAAATATTCAACCCGATGTCTAAATATTGGTAGTTTATGTTTAATAAGTTTACTTTAGTCTGTAGGATCCTGTTATAGAATTCACCCAAATCTAATGTATGATTGAATACTAAGTACTTGTGCGGCTTAAGTAATCCTTCAGAAATTGGTCTGCTACTTAATATCAGTCCAAAATGAGATTTGAGAATATATACACTGACAGGTAAACCCCAACTTTTTCGGAGAATATACACTAAAAGATTATTTAAATCAGGACTAATAATTGTAAGCTTACCTCTAGAGGTTGATTGGTCTTAAACCCAAGCCTAAATCAAGGTATGTGGCTGAGATAAGACGGAATATATAGCAACTTTTAATTTAAAATTAATTTAACCTATATTAGCTGTGCATGGTATGTACACAATTTAGAATGTTATATCCTATTAAAGATACAAACTCTTTTCTAAGATTGTATACGTTATGCCCTATAAAATATTAACTGTTTAACTACAGGTGCTACAAATTAGGACTTGGGTTGGAATATATATATTCCTGACGCGGTTGTCAAAGACCTATCTGGTGAGGTCAACAATAGCCTAAAAGCCAGACTACATTCTCCCTTCTTACGCAGTTACTTGTTCAGTGTAAAGTCATACTTGGTGGTTGGTCACTAAGCTATTGTGGTGGCCTTAATTACCCTCCAGAGGTTAATAGGACTTAAAAGCTCAATGAAATCAAAATTGATATAATCAAATGTCACCTCCCTCCCCATCCCAATCCATTATACGGCCACAAAAATTTCATTTAAGTATGAATTGATATATAACCGGGGAGTTATCCGGCTGCGCCCGGGTCTATCTCCACTACAGCCTCTTCTCTCCACCCTTTCTTTCCCAATTTTCGTCTCTCAATTTCAATCATTCACCTCTTCATTTATGCCCAGGTTTCTCTCTCCCTTTTCCAATACTTTTTCCCTGCCCCCCCTCCTCCTCTCTTTTTAAACATCTTTGCTTCTCCCAATCTCTCTTTCTGTGTTTTTTTCTCTCTCTGTAGGCCTACCTCTGGCTCTGCCTCTGAAAGTCTGTTTCTTTCGCCATTGTCTGACTCTGCCATGTCAAAATAATATAATAGTATTCCATTGGCATGCGGGTGGTCCGTAAGTGGAAGGAGCCTAGCAACATGAAATATTAAAATATATATATATATATATATATATATATATATATATATATATATATATATATATATATATATATATATATATATATATATATATATATATATATATATATATATATATACTTCTGGCTGGAAGAAGGGGACCCTTAGCCTCGGAGGAAATCACATATAACGTATTAGAGGGAATGTTTAGGTCCACTCCAATTCAGTTTTTGTGTGCTTTTCTCCTACCACTCCCTTCCTTTTGTCTTTTGTTGTGCTTTATTTGATATTTAAAGGTTACAAGATATATAGATATATATATTAGTTAATACAATAGAATTTAAAAGTTATGGATCTCTTGAAGCTCCTCCGCTTCCGGACAGGAACCGTGGACGCAGCAGGCATTTCCTCTCTGGATCGCCACACTGAGGTGCTGAAACAGGAAACTGGCAGCCCTTGGATCTCTGGTGTTGTCAATGAGCTTGGAACCCAATTATTTGAGGAATCCCAAGGCACTCCTACCTCAGAGGCCTTGCGTCTCAGACGCTATGGGAAGAAAGGTGTAGTGACTGTCCAGTCGCCTGTACTTGATTGATTTTGCTCTTTCCCTGTGGTTGGCCGCCCCACCTGCTTGATCAGCACCGAAGTATATGTAGGCGTCAGCCAGGGTGGATACACACGTGTAGTCCCACACCAGCTGTCTGCCCCTCTACCAGGAGTATATTGTGATGGCATCTGGGCGAAGTGCGGGGTCATCCGGGTTTTGGCTTCCTAGGGTGCGAGGTTCTCTCTCCGCTGGGCACTGAGCTGAGACAAGACTCCTCTTGATGATGTCATTGACCTTGTTGTGTCTTGCATGCCAGCCCTTGGATTTTCCGCAATGCAACCCATGCAGTCCATATTGGTCTCCTACCACCTTTTTGCAAATACACTTGTATTCAGTGTGAATTGGAGCACCAAGGCGGAGGACCACTACTACACGAACGGATTCTAGGTCTAAGGGGGTACACACACACACACACACACACACACACACACACACACACACACACACACACACACACACACACACACACACACACACACACACACACAAACAGACACACACAAACAGACACACACAAACAGACACACACACACACACATATATATATATATATATATATATATATATATATATATATATATATATATATATATATATATATATATATATATATATATATGTGTGTGTGTGTGTGTGTGTCTGTTTGTGTGTGTCTGTTTGTGTGTGTCTGTTTGTGTGTGTGTGTGTGTGTGTGTGTGTGTGTGTGTGTGTGTGTGTGTGTGTGTGTGTGTGTGTGTGTGTGTGTGTGTGTGTGTGTGTGTGTGTGTGTGTGTGTGTGTGTGTGTGTGTGTGTACCCCCTTAGACCTAGAATCCGTTCGTGTAGTAGTGGTCCTCCGCCTTGGTGCTCCAATTCACACTGAATACAAGTGTATTTGCAAAAAGGTGGTAGGAGACCAATATGGACTGCATGGGTTGCATTGCGGAAAATCCAAGGGCTGGCATGCAAGACACAACAAGGTCAATGACATCATCAAGAGGAGTCTTGTCTCAGCTCAGTGCCCAGCGGAGAGAGAACCTCGCACCCTAGGAAGCCAAAACCCGGATGACCCCGCACTTCGCCCAGATGCCATCACAATATACAATAACCAACCCTACCTAACCTAACCTAACCTATCTTTATAGGATAGGTTAGGTTTGGTAGCCGAAAAAGTTAGGTTAGGTTAGGTTAGGTAGGTTAGGTAGTCGAAAAACAATTAATTCATGAAAACTTGGCTTATTAGGCAAATCGGGCCTTGCATATTAGGCTGAGAAGTGCGTTCTGGCTACTAGGTACGACATATATATATATATATATATATATATATATATATATATATATATATATATATATATATATATATATATATATATATGACAATGTCAGACCACGGAGGAAAAAAGAAACAGGAATTTCCTTAAGTACTTTCGTATATTAAATTAATCGTATATTAATATACGAAAGTACTTAAGGAAATTCCTGTTTCATTTTTCCTCCGTGGTCTGACATTGTCACATTTTTAATCACGTGTTTATTTTCGTGATATACACACACACACACATATATATATATATATATATATATATATATATATATATATATATATATATATATATATATATATATATATATATATATCACGCCTCACAAGTCAGGAGGCCTCCACCCGCCCTCTGAGTTGTGAGATATAGAGAGTTACGTGAGAGAGAACGAGACAGACAGAGAGAGAGAGAATCAGGTAACATGCGTATCGACACTTACACAACACACCCTTGGCCAACCTGTATTTAACTCTTCTCTCTCCCTTCATATATCCTTCTATTCCCTCCCCCCCCCCCTCTCCCTCTCGCCGTATTTTACACTTCCCTTCTTCATTTCCCTTTTGCTCTCTCTCTCTCTCTCTCACCTTCCTCTTCGCCGCGTGCACCTGCGTAGCCCCTCATCCATCCAAGCAGGCAGACTAGAGAACTTACACACGTACATATAAGGCAATTAACAGCAGTTAGAGCTGGTTAATGAGTCAAAAACTGCCTCATTAAATCATGGAAGACAAAAATTAAAGAGACTTCCCTGCTCCTCCACTGCAGACATTTTACCAATTATTCTTATGCTCTAGATATGTTTACATGAATGAGTTTGGGTGCATATATATATATATATATATATATATATATATATATATATATATATATATATATATATATATATATATGTCGTACCTAGTAGCCAGAACTCACTTTTTGGCCTACTATTCAAGGCCCGATTTGCCTAATAAGCCTAGTTTTCATGAATTAATGTTTTTTCGACAACCTAACCTACCTAACCTAACCTAACCTAACGTTTTTGGCTACCTAACCTAACCTAACCTATAAAGATAGGTTAGGTTAGGTTAGGTAGGGTTGGTTAGGTTCGGTCATATATCTACGTTAACTTTAACTCCAATAAAAAAAATTGACCTCATACATAATGAAATGGGTAGCTTTATCATTTCATAAGAAAAAAATTAGAGAAAATATATTAATTCAGTAAAACTTGGCTTATTAGGCAAATCGGGCCTTGCATAGTAGGCTGAGAAGTGAGTTCTGGCTACTAGGTACGACATATATATATATATATATATATATATATATATATATATATATATATATATATATATATATATATATATATATATATATATATAGGA
Organism: Procambarus clarkii; assembly: GCF_040958095.1. Classification (NCBI taxonomy): domain Eukaryota; kingdom Metazoa; phylum Arthropoda; class Malacostraca; order Decapoda; family Cambaridae; genus Procambarus; species Procambarus clarkii. The sequence continues at coordinate 17,438,307 of NC_091162.1, forward strand.
GCTGCCTTCTATGGATCAATAGACGTTTTACTGTTTTCATTATTCTTATAATCTTAATTCATATCTGCGATTAAAACATATTATAAATATTCTTAGAATCCTATATAAGATAGCATATGCGTTTGTAGTCCTTTTATATTGTTAAATTAATATAATACAAATATAAGATGTAAAATTTATGTTAAATGTAGTTAAAAAATTATTACTCTAATATATTATTATTATTTCTAATGTCGTTGTATATTGAAACTCTCATAATTAAGATCTCGTCGTAGGACATCGTGTAGTATTTACTACATTAACTGAGCACACAAACATGAATTCCAAGTGATAAAACGGCAGCAGCAGACTTCCAACTGTTTAAGAACTGCTAAAGTCCAGAGAGCGAGAGACATTCCCGCAGGTCGCTGGCGTTGTAATAATATATATATATATATATATATATATATATATATATATATATATATATATATATATATATATATATATATGTGGAGGGAGACAAAGAGATGGACTGATAAACCCGGGCACCGCTGTGGACCCATTCTAATACAAATATTTAAATCCATGTCTGTCTATCTGTCTGAGGATGTAGGCTAGACGGTTATGGCTATCTACCGAATTTTGAATGGTTATTGTTGTAGGGTACGTGACTATCATGGCAGGTCGGGGGATGGCAGGACGGTTCATCATGGCATCACTGAAACGAATACACGTGACAAAGTGCCAATAGGACCCTCCTCCCCACCCGGCAGCTCTTAAAAGTATTTACCCTTGTACAGGACTTGTTCAGAGATCCCTTGTGCAAGATTTACTAATAGACGTATTTTTTTATTTTGCTGGACTTACTCGAAGCACTATATAGGACTTCTTACAATATTACTCCTTGTATAAGACTTACTCCCAGAACTTTAACCCTTGTATATAGAAGTATTCTGCTAAGCATTATCCCTTGAACAGGAGTTACTGCCAGAAGTAACTGCATATCGCTAAGTGTACCATGTTACCGAAGGCAGATTGTACAATAAGCTTCGTTAACGTATATAAGCGGATGGTCAGTAACGAGGCCATTCTGGTTATTATTTCTTTAGCCTCGAGACACCAACTGTTGTTAAGAGGAAAGAAAGGATTAGTTTAACATCATTCATTGAAGCTTTCAGTAATATTGTTTCTTAAAAGATTTACCTCTAATTCTCATAATTTCCGAGCTGTAAGATACGCTGAGTGAATCAAGTTTAGAACTTTAGTCGATATTCGTTATTATGAGTCTGTCTATAGGAAATGAATAGCCTTGAGGCGAGAACGAACTCGTAATGTGTCTACGCTAGTAAACTGTTGAATAAATACAAACTAAGTCACCATGACTGAGGAAAGATGTACCGGTTTCGTGAGAGAGCACACACACACACACGTGTGGGTGTTCAGGACTAAAGTATACTTGCTGGTTGGTCGATAAGCTATTGTGGTGATCATAAGAACCCACCGATGGTTGATATAGGCCTTAAGTCCAACACCGAACCCAACCCCTGGGTCACCAGAGTGTCGCTCCCAGAGGAACGTGCGGAGGCGGTAGAATATCCAAACATCAAATACAAATCCGACATTGATTCAACGTCATAAACATTGATTCAACGACGAACCAACGCCATATATATATATTGATTGAACGTTTGTCGTTGTTTAAGATTCGCTACTAGGAACAAAAAGCTCTAAGTAGCACGGGATATGGCGAGCCCGTAATGGACTTGAAAACGTCGCACCAACGTCACTCTTGGCCATTGCGCCAGCGGAGTGCGGTTAAGCTGGAGTATAACTAGGTGGTAAAAGTCACTACAAAGAAAGAGATAAATACGAAGCCATTCAATAAAAAACGAAATAAATAAACGTAATTTTGGTCTTCAACGAAATTTCGACATTTTCATCGATCGGCGTCGTCCACGGAAATCACGGCCCCCCCCCAAAAAAAAAAAATGACAATCACTGGAATAACACTCGTAAGAGTCTATGATTCCACGATTCCCGTGACGGAAACGAGGCCTTTAAATCTCGTTGTAAGGTCGTAACTCTATGTGTGTGTGTTTTGTTTATTTAGCGTAGTTTTAGTGAGAAAAGCGAAGCCGCGGTAGCCAGGCCCGTAAAATCGGATGTTTGATCTTCATTTCCTGGGTTTTATGTGTTTTCGTTTTCTGTGATGTGATAGTCGGTAGAGTCGTCAACAAGGCCTTGTTTATGGTGACTGCGGACGTCTCGTTGACAAAGGGTGGGGGGAAGGATGTAGCTTAGTTTCCCCTGGGATATGGGGTGATCCTAGAGTGGTCTTAGAATAGGGGAGAAAAGATGTAGCAGGGGTTGCCCCTAGGAGGCGGGGATGTCCCATAGGGGTCCCAGGAAGTCAGTTGTTCCAGTTCAACTTGCTGGACGTTAAATGGGGTCAAAAACTAGTATCACGGCTTTAACCAGGGTCCCACAAGTGATAAACATTAAGCCTAATACCAAACCATAATATCAATTTATCAGCATATCGCTGACAATCAAGAAAATTGATATTGGCGAAAGCAGAACAATCAATAATTACATGCGACTATATGTATTAGGATTACAGATTATATATACCATGAATATCTATGACATTGCAGTCTGTGAACTGTACATTATTAAGTAATTCATGGACTTGCTCGGATCAAACTCCCTTTGAACACACAACTGATGTGACGAGGATTTGATTGCGACAGAATTTAAATTGCTAAACACCGAGGCATCTCAGTGTGGCAATATTCCCTTGATACATAGTTATACCGTCTACAGGGGTGTCGGTTCGAGGCTAACACGGTGTTCTATTCTATCCTGTTGATTGGCTGCATCCTCATATAAATCACACATTTACATATTTTTTTCTAACAATCAAGTGGATTTTTTTTTGGGGGGGGGCGGGGTAGGATAAGTCATGTAAGTTTAAAGTTGCTATACAGTCTATCTATCGGGATTAAACTTGAGTTTGTGTTTAATGCGATGTCTTTCACGAATTTCTATCAATTTCTCCACCGTCAGTTTTGTTGGAGTTAATTAGACTCGACCAATAGAATGGGAATATACATTAGCTAAGGTCGGCGCCGGGATCCGCTGGGAGCCGGTCGGCCGAGCGGACAGGACGCTGGACTTGTGATCCTGTGGTCCTGGGTTCGATCCCAGGCGCCGGCGAGAAACAATGGGCAGACTTTCTCTCACCCTATGCCCCTGTTACCTAGCAGTAAAATAGGTACCTGTGTGTTAGTCAGCTGTCACGGGCTGCTTCCTGGGGGTGGAGGCCTGGTCGAGGACCGGGCCGCGGGGACACTAAAAAGCCCCAAAATCATCTCAAGATTACCTCAAGATAGCTTTAAAAGTGCTATGTATGCAACAGCCAACTCTGACGCGGTCATTCAACAAGGGATCAAAATAAACAGCAAGGAACAAAACATCAAACACAGGGAAGGAAAAAAAACATTATCAACCTCTCTATCGTGGAAAATAAACATTTAATTCACTTGGGCATTAGAAGACTCGAACCCCCGGCTCCAGGGCCGTGGGACGGAAGCTCTTACACTAAGCCGTAGGGGGGGGGGGGGGGCGGCAGTTCAAGTCCGCTAGTGCCCAAGTGAATGAAAAGAAACCGAGCACAGCTTCATATATGCGACCAGCAGATTTAGTGAGACATTTTTCAACAGGACTTTATTTCTCGGCCAAGTTTTCAAATACGATAAGAATCATTTAAGTATCTAGCGATTACAGGACGAGAGCTTTTTGGCCACGCAGCTCTCTCTCTCAAAAAAAAAAAAAGTATTGTGTTCAACTTTTATCAACTACTTTGGAAGTATTTGAAAACCAGGGGGCCAGATTCACGAAGCAGTTACGCAAGAACTTACGAACGTGTACATATTAACTCAATCTTTGACGGCTTTGGTTACATTTATTAAACATTTTACAAGCATGAAAAAACTTGCCAATCAACTGTTGTTATTGTTATAAACATCCTCCTGGTGCTTCGGAACTCATTAACTGTTTAATAATTGTAAACAAAGCCGCTAAAGATTGAGGAAAGATGTACAGGTTCGTAAGTACTCGCTTAACTGTTTCGTGAATCTGGCCCCTGGAGTGAGAACAGTGCTGTTGCGTGAGTGGTTGAACAGAATCATATTCGACATCAACACTTATACCATCAACACATCTTACTGCAGACCAGTGGTTGCAGTAAGTACAATCATTTTTAGATGATGGATTGTAAAGATGGGGTGAGGGGGGGGGGTGATTGTGACGGTATATAACAGCTGTGATGACGTGGTTCAGTTGTTTGGAAAATATGTTTGATAATTTATGGTCGAGAGTTCAATATCTTGTTTTTATGTTCCCAGGAAGCGTTTGTGGGAGGTGATGTGGGGTTGGCATGGGTGTGTGTTGGGGGGGTGATGTGGGGTTGGCATGGGTGTGTGTTGGGGGGGGGGTGATGTGGGGTTGGCATGGGTGTGTGTTGGGGGGGGTGATGTGGGGGTTGGCATGGGTGTGTGTTGGGGGGGGGGGTGATGTGGGGGTTGACATGGGTGTGTGTGTATGGGGGAGGTGATGTTATTACCCTCCCTCCCCCCCCCCCAAACCCTCACACAAATACCGCCTAGGACCATTGTCATCACTACCACCACCATCACCATCGCCTACACCATCCTCAACCCCCCATAATCACCACCTTCACTATCATCCCCTCCACTATCCTCACCCCCTCAAGTCATCATCACTATCACCCACACCACTAACCTCCCCACCACCACCACCACCACCACCACCACCACCACCACCATCACCACCATCACCATCACCACCATCACCATCACCAGCGTTGTGAGATGAGAGGCTATTATAGGAAACACAGAATGACATAGCTGCCACTGTAGAGGAGACTAAGAAACCCATAGAGGTGATATAGACCCGCCCTTATAACAAAGGAATCACACTAAAGTGATATATATATATATATATATATATATATATATATATATATATATATATATATATATATATATATATATATATATATATATATATATATATATATATATATATATATATCATTGACAACATCTACTGGAGCTCTGAGGTGACTCGAACCCGCGGCCAAAGGGGCTCCCACTCGCTGATATGCTACCACTGTGCCACCACGACTTTGTATCAGAAAGTTATACAACCTGTGAATTGCCTTAATCGACAGAAAATCTGGAGGTCTGTACAAAAAAAAAACGATTTCTTATCCATTTAGTAAAATCCCAGGTTGTATAATCACCTCAGAGCTCCAGTTAATTATCTCACCAGACCTAATATCTCCATGGCTGTTGAAGAACATTGTTTATGTTATGGCCAACCATATTATGGCCAACCATATTATGGCCAACCATATTATGGCCAACCAGTAGTAATTAGCCAGTGACTGCTGAAGGAGGCTACACATGTTCTTTGTCACCTACTGACTACAATTTTTAATAAAATACTGAAACTGGAAACCTCCCAGAATTAAAAAAAAAAAATTGGAAATGTCGTCCCAATATTCAAAAAAAGGGGGGAACAGACAGGCAGCATTAAATTACTGATAAGTGTTCCATGTAAAGAAGACATAGTAAAGTAATCAGGATGATAATAATTGAACATTAAGAAAGGATTAACTTTGTAACAAATGGCAAACATGAATTAAGAAGGGAAAGTCATGCCTCAACTACTTGATGGAGTTCTGTGACAATAAGATTATTAGAATGAAACAGGAAAAGAGAAGGCTGGGCACGCTGCATTTTCCTAGATCGTCGAATAGCATTTGGCAGTGTTCTTCCTGGAAGGCTGGCGAGCAAGATGGAGAAGCAGCAGGCTGGTATAACTAGGAAAACACTGAACTGGGTAAGGGACTCCCTGGAGGTCAGAAAACAGTCACAGAGATGAGATTTCTAGTCGGAGGAAAATAACAAGTGGAGTCCCCCAAGGGTCGATCCTGGTGCCTCTACTGTTCCTAATTAACGAGAACAGAAAATGGCGACCAGAAGCTACCTACACCAAAAAGGGAGAAGGCAATAACAGGAGTTGGGAAGAGAAAAGGGTTTTGATATAATTCCGACACTATCTCCAAAGGTACCCATTACCCATTGATGACTGACGAACATCAGAATGTCGTTTAAAACCCTTAACCCAGTGATCTTTTAAGATCATGTACACAACCTTCGTTAGACTAATTTGGAATATGCAGCACTGTCATAGCATTCGCAAATTATGAAGCATAAAAACTAAATTAGAAAGGAACAAATATTTGCTACGAGATTAGTTCCAGATCTAAGGGCATTGAAGTATGAGGACAGGTTAAAGAAATTGATTTGTTTATCAACAAAAATGCCCGGAAAGTTTTCTATTATTTGTGATGTGAGAATATATATATATATATATATATATATATATATATATATATATATATATATATATATATATATATATATATATATATATGTATATGTATATATATATATATATATATATATATATATATATATATATATATATATATATATATATATATATATATATATATATATATATATATATATATATATATATATGAACACGTTGAACTGATCGAGGTAAAAATAGCTTGCGCTACCTCATCCCTTTGTGTGTATATATTCCTCAATAAACATATTTTCAATTCCAATTTCAAATGAGAATAGGTTAAGAGAACTAGCCCTCACACCACTGGAGAGGAGGGAAGAAACAGAGGAGACATGACCGTCACATACAAGATACTGAGGGAAATTGACAATATGGATAAGGACAGTCTCTTTAAAACGAGAGAAAATCGGACCAAAGGGACATAAGTGGAAGCTGGAAACGCAGATGAATCCAAACAAATAAGTTTCCACCTTGTACGGGTGGTCGAGAGGTGGAATGCACGGTAAGACAAAGTTGTGGAAGCCACCTCCATCCTCCAACTATTTTTAGGCCAGATTCGACCAATATTTTTGAACGTCAGGATAGTTTTAGTCACTGACGCAACAGGTCTCCAGTGAGGCTGGTAGGCATGGCTGAATTACCGAAGTATAGACTTTATTACTTCACCGTTAGTCACTGATAGCTGAGTGGTGTTATTGGACAAGGTATAAGCACTATCACTGCTATCACCACCACCACCATACCGTCACCGCTATCAACACCATCACCTCTGTCACCACCCTCAACACTAGCTGCCACCACCATCATCATCATCACCACCACCATCATCTCCACCACAATCACCCCCTCCCACTACCCCCTCGTCTACTTTACCTCCCCTCTACCCCCCTTCCCTCCCCCCTCCCTCACCCCTTCCCTCACTACTAATGCCCCTTTCTCCAATTTACTGCCACATTCACCGCTTGTTCCCCCCCTTTCCCCCTTCTCATTAACTTCACGTCCTCCCCCTCTCTCTTCCCCAACCCCCCTGACAACCCCACACCCCAAACCCCAATAACCCCCTTCCCCAAAAAGGGGCGGGGGGGGGGGGGGGGGTCGAGGCGTCGGCGTTACCATGGTGACGCGAACGACGGGTGCCAGCTAGTGTTTTTGTTTGAGAAATGAGCATGCTGTCACCTCTTCCCTCCCTCCCTCCCCCCCCTCCCGTCCGTCCGTTCCATTCGGCGTCCCTCCCTCGGCCCCCCTCTTTCCCCTTCACCACCCCTTCCTTTATCTTCCCTCCCATCACTCTCTTCTTTCCTACTCTTCCTCTCTCTCTCTCTCTCTCTCTCTCTCTCTCTCTCTCTCTCTCTCTCTCTCTCTCTCTCTCTCTCTCTCTCTCTCTCTCTCTCTCTCTCTCTCTCTCTCTCTCTCTCCCAGCAAACACACCAGTCCTCTCCACTCCTTGCCCCCCAACTCCAGTGAAATCTACAGAAACTGAGAAAGGACAGAAGAGAGTCAACTTCAAGGTCATGTACTCGAACATAGATGGGATTACAAGCAAGACAAGTGAACTTAGGGAAAGAGCACGAGAAGTAAACCCAGATGTAATTGGACTCACAAAAAGAAAACTGTAAGGAATCATAACGAATGCGGTGTTTCCTCAGGACTACACTGTAATAAGGAAAAAGAGGGAAGGAAGTGGAGGAGGCGGAGTGTCTCTACTGATGAGAAAGGGATCGAGATGGTTATTCCGGGCTGCGAAGGGTTTAGACACTTCATAAGAGGCACCATGACGACAGGAGGACCAAGAGTAGTAGTAGCAGTGATATATAACCCACCACCAAATGAAAGAAGACCCAGGCAAGAATCCGAAGCGCTGTCCACCCAGCTGTCAGGCTGCCTTGTATATGTATGATGTAGAAGATTGTGCGAAAAAAGCTAGTAGAACATCTGGAGCGAAAGAACTTTATAACACATCAGCATGGGGTTCTGGGATGGCAAATCATGCCTAACAGGTTTAATTGAGTTCTCTGACCAGGCAACAAAAGTTAAGCAAGAGCGAGAGGGCTGGGCAGACTGGATATTTCTGGACAGCCAGAAAGCCTTTGACACAGTACCACATAAGAGACTAGTGCACAAACTGGAGATGCAGGCAGGAGTGAAAAGGAAGGTACTCCATTGGATAAGAGAGTACCTAAGCAACAGGACACAGCGAGTCACCGTGAGGGGTGAGGTTTCGGAGTGGCGGGGAGTCCCCAGTGGAGTCCCACAGGGATCAGTCTTTCGACCTATACTGTTTCTGATCTCACAGAAGAAATTGACTTGTTCCTCTCAATGTTTGCTGATGATGCAAAAATTATGAGGAGGATCAAGACAGAGGAAGAAAGTATGAGGCTACAAGATGACCTAGAAAAACTGAAGGGATGGTCCAACAAATGGCTACTAAAGTTCAACCCAAGTATATGTAAGGTAATGAAACTAGGAGGAGGTAATAGGAGGCCAATCACTGGATACGGAATAAGGGATGAAGTCCTTCACGAAACGGACAGAGAGAAAGATCTTGGAGTTGATATCACGCCAGACCTGTCTCCTGAAGCCCACATCAAAAGAATAACATCAGCGGCCTATGCGAGGCTGGCTAACATCAGAACTGCTTTCAAAAACCTGTGTAAGGAATCCTTCAGAACCTTGTACACCACATATGTAAGGCCAATCCTGGAGTATGCGGCCCCAGCATGGAGCCCGTACCTAGTCAAGCACAAGACGAAGCTGGAAAAAGTTCAGAGGTATGCCACTAGGTTAGTCCCAGAACAAAAAGAGGCATGAGTTACGAGGAAAGGCTGCGTGAACTGCACCTCACGTCGCTGGTAGACAGAAGAGCTAGGGGAGACCAGATCACCACATACAAAATTCTCAGGGGAATTGACAGGGTAGACAAGGATGGATTATTTAACACAGGTGGTACGCGAACAAGGGGAAACAGGTAGAAGCTGAGTACCCAAATGAGCCACAGAGACGTTAGAAAGAACTTTTTCAGTGTCAGAGTAGTTAACAGGTGGAATGCATTAGGCAGTGATGTGGTGGAGGCTGACTCCATACACAGTTTCAAGTGTAGATATGATAGAATCCAGTAGGCTCAGGAACCTGTACACCAGTAGATTGACGGCTGAGAAGCGGGACCAAAGAGCCAGAGCTCAACCCCCGCAAACACAAATAGGTGAGTAATATCTGTCCCTTTCCATTACACGAGGTGTCGGTCTATACTGTTTCCTCCCTCTCCCTCTCTCTCTCTCTCTCTCTCTCTCTCTCTCTCTCTCTCTCTCTCTCTCTCTCTCTCTCTCTCTCTCTCTTTTCCATTCCCTCCCATCACCAACCCATCCCTTTTCCTCACTCCTCCACCAGCCCGCACCCACCCTCTCCACCCCTCCACCAACACCATAATCTCCACCATTGTCCTCCACCACAGTGGGAGGATCTGTTAGCAGTTCCTTCATACCTCCAATGGCTTTTATGAGCGCTAATGCGACGATCGAGGCCTTGAAGAGCATAGTCAGCATATGAATCATATCTTATTCTTCCCTATGCCTTATTTATATGGCATGAATTGGGTATAGAGATACCCAGGTGTGGGGCCGTGTATATGTGGCTCATGAAGCCAAAATTTGCGTCCAGCGTCTCCCAGTATATAACCTATTTTCCCTAATTCTGTTTGGCACATTCGTTATAGGTAATGGGCTTGCGAACAGGTCGACTCGGGGGGAACACTGCAGCCTCAAAATTGGGAGTTTGGTCCTGTTTATTCCTCGGGTAATGGGTGGCCGGCGTCAACACTGGGCTCTGCCGCCGTAAGGCAGACACAACCGTTATTTTCTCGCCCTATTTATGGCCTGAAATTGGTGTGCATCAATAAAATTGGCAGCCATTGCTTGCATTGTTGCAACACAGCCAGTGAGTTAGGGGATTGTTGCTTGTTGCTCGTGTTAGATTGGTGTTATGCTCTCTCTCTGTCTCTCTCTCTCTCTCTCTCTCTCTCTCTCTCTCTCTCTCTCTCTCTCTCTCTCTCTCTCTCTGTCTCTCTCTCTCTCTCTCTCTCTCTCTCTCTCTCTCTCTCTCTCTCTCTCTCTCTCTCTCTCTCTCTCTCTCTCTCTCTCTCTCTCTCTCTCTCTCTCTCTCTCTCTCTCTCTCTCTCTCTCTCTCTCTCTCACTCTCTCTCTCTCTCTCTCTCTCTCCCTCTCTCCCCCTCTCTCTCTCTCTCTCTCTCTCTCTCTCTCTCTCTCTCTCTCTCTCTCTCTCTCTCTCTCTCTCTCTCTCTCTCTCTCTCTCTCTCTCTCTCTCTCTCTCTCTCTCTCTCTCTCTCTCTATCTCTCTCTCTGAAATGAAAAACAAAATAGAATTCTCACAAAGAAAAGTTTAACAACCATTAAAGACTCAGACTTATCTGAAGGAAAAAAAATATTGTGACTTGAATTCACGAAGAAAATATAAGTTTATATATATATATTTTTGTTGTTTGTCTTTCGGGGCACGTGTGTAATGAGCCATTCAGGCTTAGACGTTGGGTAATTAGACACTGAATATGAGAAGACATAAAGTTTAGTTCCGTGTTCTTACTCCGCTTCCTAGTTCTTAGTCTAGTTCTTACTCTAGTTCCTAGTTGTATTCACCTAGTTTTGTGCTTGCGAGGGTTGAGCTCTGGCTCTTTAGGCGCGCCTCTCAATAGTCAATCAATTAACGATAACTTTTTTTTCACACACACACGTACACACAGGAGGCAGCGCGTAGCGGCTGTTCAACTCCCAGGTACCTATTAACTGTTACGTGAACAGGGGCTAAAGGGTGAAAGAAACTGCCCATTTGTTTCCGCCGGCGCCGGGGTTCGAATATGATTAGGTTGAGTTGCTTTTGTTTAGGTTATTTTGTGTACCCCAGTGTATTGTACCCCAGTGTTGTGTACCCCAGTGTTGTGTACCCCAGTGTAGTGTACCCCAGTGTATTGTACCCCAGTGTTGTGTACCCCAGTGTTGTGTACCCCAGTGTAGTGTACCCCAGTGTATTGTACCCCAGTGTAGTGTACCCCAGTGTAGTGTACCCCAGTGTATTGTACCCCAGTGTAGTGTACCCCAGTGTAATGTACCCCAGTGTTGTGTACCCCAGTGTTGTGTACCCCAGTGTATTGTACCCCAGTGTAGTGTACCCCAGTGTTGTGTACCCCAGTGTTGTGTACCCCAGTGTTGTGTACCCCAGTGTATTGTACCCCAGTGTTGTGTACCCCAGTGTTGTGTACCCCAGTGTTGTGTACCCCAGTGTATTGTACCCCAGTGTTGTGTACCCCAGTGTTGTGTACCCCAGTGTAGTGTACCCCAGTGTATTGTACCCCAGTGTTGTGTACCCCAGTGTTGTGTACCCCAGTGTAGTGTACCCCAGTGTTGTGTACCCCAGTGTAGTGTACCCCAGTGTTGTGTACCCCAGTGTATTGTACCCCAGTGTTGTGTACCCCAGTGTTGTGTACCCCAGTGTAGTGTACCCCAGTGTTGTGTACCCCAGTGTAGTGTACCCCAGTGTTGTGTACCCCAGTGTAGTGTACCCCAGTGTTGTGTACCCCAGTGTATTGTACCCCAGTGTAGTGTACCCCAGTGTTGTGTACCCCAGTGTAGTGTACCCCAGTGTTGTGTACCCCAGTGTAGTGTACCCCAGTGTAGTGTACCCCAGTGTAGTGTACCCCAGTGTTGTGTACCCCAGTGTTGTGTACCCCAGTGTAGTGTACCCCAGTGTTGTGTACCCCAGTGTTGTGTACCCCAGTGTTGTGTACCCCAGTGTTGTGTACCCCAGTGTTGTGTACCCCAGTGTTGTGTACCCCAGAGTTGTGTACCCCCAGTGTAGTGTACCCCAGTGTAGTGTACCCCAGTGTAGTGTACCCCAGTGTTGTGTACCCCAGTGTAGTGTACCCCAGTGTAGTGTACCCCAGTGTTGTGTACCCCAGTGTTGTGTACCCCAGTGTTGTGTACCCCAGTGTTGTGTACCCCAGTGTTGTGTACCCCAGTGTTGTGTACCCCAGTGTTGTGTACCCCAGTGTAGTGTACCCCAGTGTAGTGTACCACAGTGTATTGTACCCCAGTGTAGTGTACCCCAGTGTTGTGTACCCCAGTGTTGTGTACCCCAGTGTTGTGTACCCCAGTGTAGTGTACCCCAGTGTAGTGTACCCCAGTGTAGTGTACCCCAGTGTAGAGTACCCAGTGTAGTGTACCCCAGTGTAGTGTACCCCAGTGTTGTGTACCCCAGTGTTGTGTACCCCAGTGTTGTGTACCCCAGTGTTGTGTACCCCAGTGTTGTGTACCCCAGTGTAGTGTACCCCAGTGTAGTGTACCCCAGTGTAGTGTACCCCAGTGTTGTGTACCCCAGTGTTGTGTACCCCAGTGTAGTGTACCCCAGTGTTGTGTACCCCAGTGTTGTGTACCCCAGTGTTGTGTACCCAGTGTTGTGTACCCCAGTGTAGTGTACCCCAGTGTAGTGTACCCCAGTGTAGTGTACCCCAGTGTAGTGTACCCAGTGTAGTGTACCCCAGTGTAGTGTAC
>NC_091162.1:17456307-17458807 GCF_040958095.1 Procambarus clarkii
TCTGTTAAATACAATACTTTCTGTCAAATACAGTACTTTGTGACAAATACAGTACTTCTGTCAAATACCATACTTTGTGACAAATACAGTACTTCTGTCAAATACCATACTTTGTGACAAATACAATACTTTCTGTCAAATACAGTACTTTGTGACAAATACAGTACTTCTGTCAAATACCATACTTTGTGACAAATACAATACTTTCTGTCAAATACAGTACTTTGTGACAAATACAGTACTTCTGTCAAATACAGTACTTTGTGACAAATACAGTACTTCTGTCAAATACCATACTTTGTGACAAATACAATACTTTCTGTCAAATACAGTACTTTGTGACAAATACAGTACTTCTGTCAAATACCATACTTTGTGACAAATACAATACTTTCTGTCAAATACAGTACTTTGTGACAAATACAGTACTTCTGTCAAATACCATACTTTGTGACAAATACAATACTTTCTGCCAAATACAGTACTTTGTGACAAATACAGTACTTCTGTCAAATACCATACTTTGTGACAAATACAATACTTTCTGTCAAATACAGTACTTTGTGACAAATAACGCCTTGAAACGCTGCTAACCACCTTCTAACCTAACTTGTTCTAACCGTCTACCACTCTGTAGTTACTATTTGCATCTGCAGAAGCGAGTTATTAGCTCTTGGACCCCGCCTTTCTAACCAATAAATTTTTCCTCTATCTTCTACATATATTTCTCTATAACACACGCACTCTCACACGCATCCCCAGGAAGCAGCCCGTAACAGCTGTCTAACTCCCAGGTACCTATTTACTGCTAGGTGAACAGATACATCAGGGTGAAAGAAACTCTGCCCATTCGTTTCTGCCTCTGCCGGGGATCGTACCCAGGCCCTTAGGACTACGATCACAGACTTCTCACCACTCAGCCGTCAAGACCCGCCCCCCTGTGTGTGTACTCACCTAGTTGTGCATGCGGGGGTTGAGCTTTGGCTCTTTGGTCCCGCTTCTCAACTGTCAATCAACTGGTGTACAGGTTCCTGAGCTTACTGGGCTCTATCATATCTACATTTGAAACTGTGTATGGAGTCAGCCTCCACCACATCACTTCCTAGTGCATTCCATTTGTTAACTATTCTGCTACTGAAAAAAATTATTTATAATGTTTTTGTGGCTCATTCGGGTACTAGGTATCCACCTGTGTCCCCTTATGCGTGTTCCACCCGTGCTGTAGAGTTTGTCTTTGTCCACCCTGTCAATTTCCCTGAGAATTGTGTAGGTAGTTATCATGTCTCCCCTTACTCTTGTTTTCCAGGGACGTGAGGTTCAGCTCCCTTAGCCTTTCCTCGTAGCTCATTCCTCTCAGTTCTGGGACGAGTCTGGTGGTATACCTCTGAATCTCCTCTAACTTTGTCTTATGTTCAACTAGGTATGGACTCCTGGCTGGAGCCGCATACTCCAGGATTGGTCTGACATAAGTGGTATACAATGGTATAACGATTTCTTATTCAAGTTTCTAAAGGCAGTTTTTATGTTAGCCAGTCTAGCATATGCCGCTGAATATTTTTTTTTTATGTGAGCCTCTGGCGACAGGTTCGGTGTGATATCAACCCCCAGATCTTTCTATTTGACTCTTGCAGGATTTCACCTCCCAGATGGTACCTTGTGTTCAGCCTTCTTCTCCCTTCGCCTAATTTCCCTACTTTACACTTTCCTGAGTTGAACTTTAGTAGCTATTTTCTAGACCATTCACGTCGTTTTGTAGTCTCTGTCTATCTTCATCTGTCTTGATTCTTCTCGTAATTTTTTGCATCATCCGCAAACGTTGAGAGGAATGAGTCTACCCTCTGGAAGATCGTTTATATATATTAGAAACAGGATGAGTCCAAGTACTGAGCCCTGTGGGACTCCGCTGGTGATATCTCCCTACTCTGATGTCTCTTCCCTCACAGTTACTCGCTGTTTTCTGTTGCTTAGATACTCCCTTATCCACTGGAGCACCTTCCCTTTTACTCCCGCCTGTTTCTTTAACTTTTGTAGCAGCCTTTTATGGGGTACTGTGTCAAAGGCTTTCTTACAGACCAAGAAAGTGCAGTCTGCCCACTCTTCTCTATCTTGCCTAATTTTTGTTGCTTGGTCATAGAATTTTGTTAAACCTGTGAGGCATGATTAACCATCTCTGAACCCATGTTGGTGTGTTACACAGCTATTTCCCTCCAGATGTTCTACAAGCTTTCTTTTCACGATCTTCTCCATCACCTTGCATGGTATACAAGTTAGGGAAACTGTGTGTATGTGTGTGTACTCACCTAATTGTGCTTGCTAGGGTTGAGCTTTGGCTCTTTGGTACAAAGCTCTTTGGTGTGTGTGTGTGTGTATGTATGTACACACATAGTTGTACTCACCTAGTTGTGCTGAGCTCTGGCTCTTTGGTCCCGCCTCTCAACCGTCAATCAACTGGTGTACAGGTTCCTGAGCCTACTGGGCTCTATCATATCTACACTTGAAG
>NC_091162.1:17463807-17483807 GCF_040958095.1 Procambarus clarkii
CCTTAATCCGCTTGACCATCACGGCCGTCAAAAGGAAGTGATAGCCGAGGCTATTTGAGCCACTTCCCCGACGGCAACTCGGATGGTAATCTTGGGCATAGCATTTCACCAAATCACCTCATTCTTTGGGGCACACGTGAGGAACACAAATGCGAACAAGCCTGAATGGTCCCCAGGACTATATGCGAATGAAAACTCACACCCCAGAAGTGACTCGAACCCATACTCCCAGAAGCAACGCAACTGGTAACTACAGGGCGCCTTAATCCGCTTGACCATCACGGCCGTCAAAAGGAAGTGATAGCCGAGGCTATTTGAGCCACTTCCCCGACGGCAACTCGGATGGTAATCTTGGGCATAGCATTTCACCAAATCACCTCATTCTTTGGGGCACACGTGAGGAACACAAATGCGAACAAGCCTGAATGGTCCCCAGGACTATATGCGAATGAAAACTCACACCCCAGAAGTGACTCGAACCCATACTCCCAGAAGCAACGCAACTGGTAACTACAGGGCGCCTTAATCCGCTTGACCATCACGGCCGTCAAAAGGAAGTGATAGCCGAGGCTATTTGAGCCACTTCCCCGACGGCAACTCGGATGGTAATCTTGGGCATAGCATTTCACCAAATCACCTCATTCTTTGGGGCACACGTGAGGAACACAAATGCGAACAAGCCTGAATGGTCCCCAGGACTATATGCGAATGAAAACTCACACCCCAGAAGTGACTCGAACCCATACTCCCAGAAGCAACGCAACTGGTAACTACAGGGCGCCTTAATCCGCTTGACCATCACGGCCGTCAAAAGGAAGTGATAGCCGAGGCTATTTGAGCCACTTCCCCGACGGCAACTCGGATGGTAATCTTGGGCATAGCATTTCACCAAATCACCTCATTCTTTGGGGCACACGTGAGGAACACAAATGCGAACAAGCCTGAATGGTCCCCAGGACTATATGCGAAAGTGGGGAAGTGGCTCAAATAGCCTCGGCTATCACTTCCTTTTGACGGCCGTGATGGTCAAGCGGATTAAGGCGCCCTGTAGTTACCAGTTGCGTTGCTTCTGGGAGTATGGGTTCGAGTCACTTCTGGGGTGTGAGTTTTCATTCGCATATAGTCCTGGGGACCATTCAGGCTTGTTCGCATTTGTGTTCCTCACGTGTGCCCCAAAGAATGAGGTGATTTGGTGAAATGCTATGCCCAAGATTACCATCCGAGTTGCCGTCGGGGAAGTGGCTCAAATAGCCTCGGCTATCACTTCCTTTTGACGGCCGTGATGGTCAAGCGGATTAAGGCGCCCTGTAGTTACCAGTTGCGTTGCTTCTGGGAGTATGGGTTCGAGTCACTTCTGGGGTGTGAGTTTTCATTCGCATATAGTCCTGGGGACCATTCAGGCTTGTTCGCATTTGTGTTCCTCACGTGTGCCCCAAAGAATGAGGTGATTTGGTGAAATGCTATGCCCAAGATTACCATCCGAGTTGCCGTCGGGGAAGTGGCTCAAATAGCCTCGGCTATCACTTCCTTTTGACGGCCGTGATGGTCAAGCGGATTAAGGCGCCCTGTAGTTACCAGTTGCGTTGCTTCTGGGAGTATGGGTTCGAGTCACTTCTGGGGTGTGAGTTTTCATTCGCATATAGTCCTGGGGACCATTCAGGCTTGTTCGCATTTGTGTTCCTCACGTGTGCCCCAAAGAATGAGGTGATTTGGTGAAATGCTATGCCCAAGATTACCATCCGAGTTGCCGTCGGGGAAGTGGCTCAAATAGCCTCGGCTATCACTTCCTTTTGACGGCCGTGATGGTCAAGCGGATTAAGGCGCCCTGTAGTTACCAGTTGCGTTGCTTCTGGGAGTATGGGTTCGAGTCACTTCTGGGGTGTGAGTTTTCATTCGCATATAGTCCTGGGGACCATTCAGGCTTGTTCGCATTTGTGTTCCTCACGTGTGCCCCAAAGAATGAGGTGATTTGGTGAAATGCTATGCCCAAGATTACCATCCGAGTTGCCGTCGGGGAAGTGGCTCAAATAGCCTCGGCTATCACTTCCTTTTGACGGCCGTGATGGTCAAGCGGATTAAGGCGCCCTGTAGTTACCAGTTGCGTTGCTTCTGGGAGTATGGGTTCGAGTCACTTCTGGGGTGTGAGTTTTCATTCGCATATAGTCCTGGGGACCATTCAGGCTTGTTCGCATTTGTGTTCCTCACGTGTGCCCCAAAGAATGAGGTGATTTGGTGAAATGCTATGCCCAAGATTACCATCCGAGTTGCCGTCGGGGAAGTGGCTCAAATAGCCTCGGCTATCACTTCCTTTTGACGGCCGTGATGGTCAAGCGGATTAAGGCGCCCTGTAGTTACCAGTTGCGTTGCTTCTGGGAGTATGGGTTCGAGTCACTTCTGGGGTGTGAGTTTTCATTCATATATATATATATATATATATATATATATATATATATATATATATATATATATATATATATATATATATATATATATATATATATTAAATATGACCGAAAAAGTGAAAAAGTAAGATTAATAATTCTAACACGAATTTTCTCAATCTTTCGTACATTTCTTTTCACTGTTGGAGGTAATTCAAAAATCAATTCTCCAAAATTCACTTTTATTTCTAGTCTGACGCGACACGAGCGCGTTTCGTAAAACTTATTACATTTTCAAAGACTTTAGTTTACAAATACACAACTGAATAGAACTTACATACCTCCGATTTCGTTTATATATACATTTGAGTAAGGTGGATGGGGTGAGGTGGCATTAATATGGTATTAATTTCATCAACACAAGACAGAACAAGAGGTGGCATTAATAGGGTATTAATTTCATCAACACAAGACAGAACACGAAACAATGGGTATTGAAATGGAAGTGATTGTAGAAAGCCTATTGGTCCATATTTCTTGATGCTTCTATATTGGAGCGGAGTCTTGAGGTGGGTAGAATATAGTTGTGCATTAATTGGCTGTTGATTGCTGGTATTGACTTCTTAATGTGTAGTGCCTCGCAAACGTCAAGCCGCCTGCTATCGCTGTATCTATCGATGATTTCTGTGTTGTTTACTAGGATTTCTCTGGCGATGGTTTGGTTGTGGGAAGAGAATATATATATTGTTTGGTCTCTTCCCACAACCAAACCATCGCCTGAGAAATCCTAGTAAACAACACAGAAATCATCGATAGATAATGTTCGAGGACATTTCCTATGTCCTCGAGTAACATAGGAATGTACATCTCTCTTTTTTGTAAACTAAAAATTAATGACCAAAAATTTAATCTGAATTATAGTATAATACAAAGACAAATTTCATATAAAAAATGTATTTTTGCGCGTTGGGTTACTGGCTGCTTCTCGCGCTGTGTGGTGCGGTGGGCGCGGCGACTGGCGTCCTGTTTGCTATATCCTTGAATTTAAACCCGCGTGCACGGCTGCGTGCATGGCTGCGTGCACAGCTGGGAGCACGGCTGGGTATCGTGTGTGAGGCGCTAGCTGTCCTGCTGGCTGTGTTGCTGGCTGTGTTCCTGGTTGTGTTCCTGGTTGTGTCTCTAGCTGTGTTCCTGTTTGTGTTGCTGCAGGATGCCTTAGCTACGGCCACCTCCTGGAGGCTTCTTTAGGGGCTGTAGTGTCTCCTCCGCAGGTTACGGACCTCGGAGTCCTGGTCGGCTACGGCCGCGGTAGCCGCGGACGCCTCCTGGAGGCTCCTTCAGGAGCTGGAGTGTCTGCTCCGCTGGTTAGGGAGCTCGGGGTCCTGGACGGCTACGGAGGCCTCCTAAACGTTCCTTCAGTGCATCAGTAACCCCATGACCTGGGTCCTCCTGGCGTCCTCGTTCATGGCGTTGTTGTTCTTCCCGGTGTTGTGGGACCCCATCACGAGACTGCTTCTAGAGGCCGTGTTGTACCACCATAATCTCTGTGTTGAGAAAGAAGAGCAGGAAGTCCTTCGATGGTAGAATTCCGAATCGGATTACGAGGATTACGATGAGTACTTCGAGTCGGAGGACGAGTAGCAGGACGAGCCGTAGGACAAGCCGGTGGCCCGCCCCCGCTTCGACTCCTTTGACCGTAAGGAGTTGACGATGATGATGTCGAGTATTATGAGTCAAAATCCTATAGTTTATGACATGATATTAGAGGAAAATACTGGAGATGACGAATTAACGGTAAATGACCCGCTTTTTGGACCATACCTGAGGGCGGGAAAAGGCCAGGGCGAAGTAAACTAAGCGTCCGAACCAGTATTGAGACTAAGAGGAAAGCGCAATAGGCTAAGCTCTGATGTAATAGACATAAATATTTCTGATGTCCTAATCTCACGGACGGTAGACTTGATAAGAACTGAAGCGTTTACGGACCTCCATCTCATGGCAAAAATACGCGCATATAGTTTGTATGTATGTTTTACATTCACATGTTTTCTGTATTAGACCATAGTGAGGTTCCTCTTCTTACCTACGCATATCTGCTCAACAATTATGTGCATGATCTTTTCGTACCTGGCGGGCCGTATAAAGAACAAAATTTCGGAACGTTTGAGAACATCAACCGGGTTTATTTACATAATGTTGGCGTCATATATAAGAAGATTACATTTCTATCAGTATCTAGCCTCGTGCCACAATTTAATTGACACGTTCCAGGTTTGGCACGAAACTTAGAGTGAATAAAGAAAATCAAATATTGGGTATAAAATAATGATAGAGAAAAGGTGGACTAATCATTTAAATATGAAATAGACGTACTCATCATATTCATTCCATATATTAAACTATAGAACGACAGAGGAAAATTGCAGGACACTGCTGGAAAATATTGATATGTCATGCTTTACCTGCCTTCCTCTCATGCCCAAAATACGCGCATATACATTATTTGCGTGTCTAAAGCTCATAGCATTTCTTTGGTCCACTATGATAAAGATGGTCTTCATACCTACACAAATCTTCCCCATAGCTGTCAGAACGATCTCTCCTACAACTGCAGTCTCTATACAAGAGAAAATTTCTCTGTGTTAAAACATGACAATCTAGTTGATCTATATATTATTATTCCCTTTTTCCAGGTTATTGTATTCCTATAAGAGCTTAGCTAAAGTCCACAACAAAAGTTAACGATTCGAGAGTTGGTTAATATAATAGTACGAAACCCATCAGACCAGCCCGATCTCAGACGTTTGCTGCTTCGAAATCATTCAATGAAATTTCTAAATTCCTAAACGACGATCAGTGAACTTCATAATATCTTCACCACCATGTGGGACGGTGGTGGGTAGTGTTGAGGGACGGTGGTGGGTAGTGTTGTGGGACGGTGGTGAGTAGTGTTGAGGGACGGTGGTGGGTAGTGTTGTGGGACGGTGGTGGGTAGTGTTGAGGGACGGTGGTGGGACGGTGGTGGGTAGTGTTGTGGGACGGTGGTGAGTAGTGTTGAGGGACGGTGGTGGGACGGTGGTGGGTAGTGTTGTGGGACGGTGGTGGGTAGTGTTGTGGGACGGTGGTGGGTAGTGTTGTGGGACGGTGGTGGGACGGTGGTGGGTAGTGTTGAGGGACGGTGGTGGGACGGTGGTGGGTAGTGTTGTGGGACGGTGGTGAGTAGTGTTGAGGGACGGTGGTGGGACGGTGGTGGGTAGTGTTGTGGGTAGTGTTGTGGGACGGTGGTGGGTAGTGTTGAGGGACGGTGGTGGGACGGTGGTGGGTAGTGTTGTGGGACGGTGGTGGGTAGTGTTGTGGGACGGTGGTGAGTAGTGTTGAGGGACGGTGGTGGGTAGTGTTGTGGGACGGTGGTGGGTAGTGTTGAGGGACGGTGGTGGGTAGTGTTGAGGGACGGTGGTGGGTAGTGTTGAGGGACGGTGGTGGGTAGTGTTGAGGGACGGTGGTGGGTAGTGTTGAGGGACGGTGGTGGGTAGTGTTGAGGGACGGTGGTGGGGGAGGGGGGTCGAGGCGTGTGGGGGGAGGGGGTCGTGGCGTTTGGGGGCCCCACACACCACGACTGGTCACACATAGTTGACCAGTCAGGTGCTGTGATACCTCGACACTTATATGCTAATGGCCAACAATACCTTATCCCCATACTGAGGTCGCTTTTCGTGATGTGGCTAAACAGAAACAACTGGTCTGTAGAATGCATTTGTTTGTTATATAATAAGTTAGGTTAGGATGGTATGATAGGGTTTATGAAATGAATAACGGAAAATATGAGCAATGAATGAAAATACGAGCCAGTGTAGCTGAATATTGTCGCTGATGAAGCACAGAGTACAGTTGAGGTATTAAGCCAGATTAAGAGTTCACACTTATGTGTGAACCTCCTGGGATCCGCATTTAGCACGTTGGCGCCTCGCACCGCATTAGGGATGATGACATCAGAAAAGAAGGTAACTGCAGAAGGCCTTATTTCAAAACATGAGAGACTTGCTTTTACTGAATGAGTATTTTTTGATTTGTTATATTCTACAGCAAGGTGTGGGAGGCATGTTTTGAGCGAATGTGCGACGTGTATACGGTTGGGGACAATATTGGATTACTACTGAACTCCCATTGAAATCACCAACGCTCAGGGCTCTGTTTTTCATATATATGAATGATAGCGGTTTTCATTTTTATTTTGCCCTATGAGAAATAAACGATCCTTCAAGAAATATTGTCAAAGCTCAAATTACATTCTCTAGAAAGACGAAGAAGAAATAGGGGTGACATGATAGAGGTGTGACTGAATGGTCATAGTAAAGGGGGATATTAATAACCTATTAAACGTATAAACATGAAACAGAACAGGAATAAAGTGGATAGGTTTTAGATTTAGGAAAAGACCTGGGTAAGTACAGGTAACAGGGGACGAACTTGAAAATACACATAACTTCTTGCAGTGCCGCTCCCCTTTGTTTCATATGAATGGATTTCATTCCTATGCTCAATAAACGATCCTTGGGTGGACATGCTATTTCAGTAAACTGACTTATTCAGGGAAGATGAAGACTGGCTAACTGATGCCGTCATTTGTCCATTAGCGATGCCTGTGCAATGGTCGCTGAGGTAACACAAAACACACGAGACAGGGACGGCAATTTAATCCCCTTGAGCTAAATGGCAGGGGCCATAGAGCGACTTGTAGAAAAAAATCGAGAAAACCCAAGGGCCAATGACCGGCATGGAGAATTTTTTTTTAGAAAACCCAGGGGCCAATGACCGGCTTCGGGAAAAAAAGCAAATGACCAGTCACCCTGGTAACGAAAAAGACCCAGGACAAGTACCGGCATGGGGAAAAAGCAAAATTGGCGGTACTTGGCCTAGTTTCCACTACTTACAACCATCCCCCCCCCCCTCCTCCCCCAACGCCAAATAGTTGATATGAATAGTGGGATCGGATAGTCATTCGACTTTTATACTATTTTTCTCTCTCTGTTTTCCTTGCACCATATTTGTTATCTTTGTTCTGCTATTTCAAGTAGGTGCATTTTTTCCTAGTTTTTTTTTATCTTTCCATTAGTTATACTTTAATTGTATTTTTGTCTTTCCGTTGATTGTAATTTTTAATTAATTGTATTTTTTTCATTAATTGTATTTTTTAATTAATTGTATTTTTTAATTAATTGTATTTTTTTAATTAATTGCATTTTTTCATTAATAGCATTATTTTCTTTCCATTAGTTGTATTTTTGTTTACACCAGCTGTATTGTTGTTTACGTATTAGTTTCTACTATTTCGTCTCATTATACAGTAGTTGGCTATAAACCTATTGTACCCGAGTTCTATTCCAACGGCAAGACGAGACAGTTGGACAAGTATCTTTGCATCTGATGCATCTGTTCCCCTAGCAGAAATAGGTATCCGTAGGTAGTTCTCCGAGGAGGACCGCTATAAACTTAGCGGTTTTCCCTGGAGACCAATTGGCAGTCCCAACATATGACATCACAGATGACGTAACTAGACTGTGTCCTTCAGCCAATCAAATCCAATCGTCCTGCCACTTCGTGTTGCAGATCATTTTCTTAGAAACACTTGACTGGTAAGTCAGGAGAGCCACCTTGAGCCTTGACACCTTCAGAGACCTGAATTGCTTTTTTTAAACTTCTCATCACGAATTACATGTCAAAGTTCTTTGATAAAACTATATATAAACTTTGGCATCACTGAATACCCTATTACGAACTCCAACAATGTAATAGCAATCACAGAAACTAATATGCATGGTTTATTGCGTCAATAAAAATAATAATATTGTCAAACTGTGTTTTATGTGTTGTTAAAGAATCGGATTTTATGATCTGACAAACGACCGAGTTCCTGGGCCAGCCCATTACTGTTAATGGTCACATTATTATCATGGTCTGGGAGTGGCACGGATCACAAGACAAGAAAAACGTGAATTAGTTTTGATTCCTTTGTAACGTACGATTATGTTACATTATTGGATAGATTAGATACAAAGTATATAGTGGTCTTTTATCCTAAATATGGAAGTCATAAAAAAAGGGTAAACGCCATGCAACCTCTGAAGAAACAACTAACACAACACATGTACCCCCTATTAGACTATTTTACAGGAACTTCTTTTCCACAGCTCATAAAACGGATGAAAGGGTCCTGAAAGATATTGTTGATAGAAACGTTATCCCTACAGACAAAAATCAGAAGATACAATTGACGATTTACTATAAAACCAAAAAAACGGCCAACTACTCATGAGAAACTCTCCAGACACAAAGCAGAAGGCTTTAAAGGAGACCAACGTCGTCTATGCCTTCAAATGCCCGCTTGAGGATAGTAAACCCCAATGAACTCAGTATATGGGCAAGACAACAACATTTCTTTCCAGGCGATTAACAATGCATAAACAATGGGGCTCCATTAAGGAACATATAATCTCCTCTCACAACCAGACCATCACCAGAGAAATCTTAACAAACAACACAGAAATCATCGATAGATACAGCGATAGCAGGCGGCTCGACATCTGCGAGGCACTACACATCAAGAAGTAAACACCAGCAATCAACAGCCAATTAATGCACAACTATATTCTACCCACTTCAAGACTCTGTACCAATATAAAAGCATCAAGAGGAAGTATGGGCCAATAGGTCTTCTGCAGTTACTTCTATTCTTATGTTCTCTTATCCAACAAATACCCATTGTTTCGTGTTCTGTCTTGTGTTGTCATAAGTTTGTTCACAGGGAGCCGGTTGGCTGAGCGAGGGAGCCGGTCGGCTGAGCGGACAGCACACTGGGTTTGTGATCCTGTGGTCCCGGGTTCGATCCCGGGCGCCGGCGAGAAACAATGGGCAGAGTTTCTTTCACCCTATGCCCCTGTTACCTAGCAGTAAAATAGGTACCTGGGTGTTAGTCAGCTGTCACGGGCTGTTTCCTGGGGGTGGAGGCCTGGTCGAGGACCGGGCCGCGGGGACACTAAAAAGCCCCGAAATCATCTCAAGATAACCCCTGAGGTTTTTCCCCTGAGTCTCCCCAAGGCGCAGTGGTAACTCACTCGCCCAGTGTTTCGCGAGCGCTCTGGCATGAGTTCGTATCCTGGCCGGGGAGGATTGACTAGTTTAGTTAATTTATTATGCACCCCATACCCATCTTGTGGGCGGTAGTGGAATTTGTTACAGAGGCACATAATGGGCTCAGGGACTGAACCCCACAATTCATTTAGCTAAGTAAGTTACAATCTTGATGAGCTAGTTACAATGTTGAATGTACATCGTCACATCATCAATGGGTTCGAGATCGACCACAAGTGCAGTTTAATAATAATAATAATAATAATAATTTATTTAAGAAAAATTCATACATAGTTGCAGAACAAACATTTTTTTTGTTTTTTTTGAGATATATACAATTCTTGTACATTGTTACATTCTTGTAGAGCCACTAGTACGCGTAGCGTTTCGGGCAGGTCCCTGGAATACGATCCCCGCCGCGAAGAATCGTTGTTACATCCAAGTACACATTTTACTGTTGAGTTAAACAGAGGCTACAGTTAAGGATTTGCGCCCAGTAAATCCTCCCCGGCCAGGATACGAACCCATGACAAAGCGCTCGCGGAACACCAAGCGAGTGTCTTACCACTACACCACGGAGACTGATAGAGACTTCTGTTAGATTTAGAGATAGAGGTAGTACATGCAATACCTAAAGCCACTGGTACGCATAGCGTTTTGGGCAAGGTGAGGCGGGGGAAAAAACCACTTATACTAAAACTTAATAGCAATTGAGCTTAAAGTATAAATTGCGTTGAAAGAAAAAAAATTATTAAACATAAAAAAAGGGGGAACATGGTAGAAAATTGCCAATATACAAGTTGGTAAAGAAACAGCATTTTTTTTTTTTTTAATAGTAAGACACAGGATGACATTTAGAAGTAAGATAGGTTACATGGAGTTAATTAGGTAGTACTTAGTTTTCATCTTAAACTGGTTGAGAGAGGTACAATCTTTGACATGATTGGGAAGGTCATTCCATATTCTGGGTCCCTTGACTTGGAGAGCATTCCTAGTTTGATTAAGTCGTACTCTTGGAATATCAAATAGGTATTTGTTTCTGGTGTGGTGCCCATGGGTTCTGTTACAACCTTCTAGGAAGCGTTGAAGGTCATGACTGACATTACAGTTCAGAGTTTTAAATATATAGAGTACACATGAGAGGATGTGCAGTGACTTAATATCTAACATAGTCAGAGATTTGAGTAAGGGTACCGAGTGATGTCTGGGGCCAGAGTTAGATATTGTTCTAATAGCAGCTTTGTGTTGTGTAATTAGAGGACATAAATGATTTTGGGTAGTAGAACCCCAAGCACAAATTCCATAGATGAGATAAGGATAGATGAGAGAGTAATAGAGCGTCACCAGGGCAGGGCGAGGAACATAATATCTGATCTTAGAAAGAATGCCAACAGTTTTAGAAACTTTTTTTACTATATTTAGAATGTGTCCCTGGAAATTCAGCTTGTAATCAATGAGGACACCAAGGAATTTACCATCAACTCTACTGCTGATTTGTATATTGTTTATTCTTAAATTAATATCATTTATTACCAAACAAAATATAGACAATTTTGTCACTGTTAAGGGTGAGTTTGTTGGCAGTCATCCAAAGATGGACTTTATTTAGTTCAGTATTCACAGTGACATTTAGAGCAAGCGGGTCATGACTGGAGAAAATGAAAGTTGTGTCATCAGCAAATAAGATTGGTTTAAGGTGTTGAGAGGTATTTGGAAGGTCATTAATGTAGATGAGAAAGAGGAGAGGGCCAAGTATGCTGCCCTGTGGAACACCGATGTTTATAGGTAGTGTCGGAGAAATGGAATTATTCACAGAAAACCTCTGACTCCATAATGATGTAATTTAAGAAGAAGGTTTTGGTGGTTGACAGTGTCAAAAGCCTTACGCAGGTCCACAAATACCCCAACAGGGAACTCATTTTTATCAAGAGCTGTATGTATCAAGTTAATCATACTAATAAGTGCATCGTTAGTGCTTTTTTTAGGTCTGAAGCCATATTGACAAGAGCTTAGTATATTGTGTTTGGCTAGATAAGAGTAAAGCTGCTTGTAGATTAGTTTTTCAAATATTTTTGACAAGTTAGGCAGAATTGATATAGGTCTGAAGTTGTTGACATCAGTGAGATCACCACATTTATGGACTGGGGTTACTCTCACTTTTTTTTTAGAATATCTGGACAAGTTTGGAGTTTAAGTGACTTATTGTAGAGCAATGCAATGGCAGGGGCTAAAAATCTGGAGCCTTTTTTGTAAAGTTTTTTGTTTGTTTCTAAATTAAGCAACTGACATATGCTTAATGTGTCACAATTGATATGTTTGTCCTGCACACCGCCCCCCATCCAGTAGGCAGCGGTGGATAGGTTACAATCACTTAGTTACTACCTACAGTTAGCAAACTGGGAATATTTGGCTAAAATTTCTGGTACCAGATCATTTTCAATTAAATATTTACACATCTCTGGAACATTTGTTATAGAATTGTCTCTGAATTCACGTATCTTTTCGCACTCCATCACATAGTGACGGAGGTTGTGCGAATAATTTTGTTGACACAGTTTACATTTAGTCAGGTCTACATCAGCAGATAATGAGAATTCCCAGAGATACTTGTAACCGAGTCTAAGCCGAGCAGTAGTAACATCTAGAAGTCTCCTAATTTTATTGGATGATCCATAGATGTGTGACTCCTCTTGCATGATAGTATGAGGATAGATGGAATTACTGGTGTCGATTTCACTTTGCCTCAGATCTACAAGATTTTGTTGAAGTTCTCGGTGGACTATTGCTCTCAGACTGATTATTGACAATCAAAAGTTAAACTCAATTTCTCCTTTCAAGGCAGATTCTTTGGCTAACTCATCAGCTCTGTCATGCATTCGGAGGCCAACATGAGATGGAGACCACATGAAATGGACTCTGTTACCATCATTAATAATTTTGTTGTATTTGTGTCTAGCTTCAGACACGAGCATGTTACAGTTAAACTATTTGGCGGGTCGTATTCCGGGGAAAAATAAGAATTAATGACTTGCCTGAAACATCCTGCGTTCTTGTGGCTTTACAAGAATGTAAAACATCTTGTATATAAATAAAATAAAATAAAATAACAAAAATAGACCCAAGAAAAGTCAAACACGTAAATTATATTAGTATCCCTAAATTTCTTTCAATGGTTTTCTTTAAAACATGTATTTTCTTATAGAAAAAGATTACATATATGGTAGACTTTGTTAAATTTAATAAATGTTTTTAATATTTAATAATACAATTAATTTAGTTTAAATATGAGTTTACTTATGTACTGGACTATCTTTACGACTAAAGCATACAATTGGTTTGTCAATAAGGCATTACTGTGGCCTTAATAACCCTTCCCACAATAGATCGGCCTCAAACCCAACACCAAAGAAAACTTCTTGAACCATCCGGGGGACACACGACCCCTCGAACACCTCTGATGTAGAGCAGACGTAGATCTGTGTATTTATATCTGTAGGTTAGATTAGCATTTTAAAAACATTACAATCACCTTCTGGGGTTGGTTGTTTAATAAATCCCTGAACTATATGTTTAACAGATCTCTAACCCTGTCCATGGGGGACAGAAGGAAATGTATATATGTTGGTTAGCACTGTAAATGTGTGGCCACGTCTGTGGCAGAATATAATAATAATAATTCAAAAAACCGTTGCATCTTAAAATGTGTGGAAAATGAGTCATTTATAGAGTTTTTTAGTTTAGTTCATTTATTATGCACCCCATACCGATCTTGTGGGCGGTAGTGGAAAGGGTTACAGAGGCACATAATGGGCTCAGGGACTGAACTCCACAATTCGTTTAGCTAAGCAAGTTACAATCTTGATGAGCTAGTTACAAAATTTAATATACGTCGTCACATCAACAATGGGTTCGAGATCGACCACAAGTACAGTTTCTAAATTAAGCAACTGACATATGTGGAGAGCTAGTGTCACAATTGATATGTTTGTCCTGCACACCGCCCCCCCCCCCCCATCTAGTGGGCAGCGGTGGATAGGTTACAATCACTTAGTTACTACCTACAGTTAGCAAACTGGGGATATTTGGATAAAATTTCTGGTATCAGATCATTTTCAATTATTTTTTTTATTTTATTTATATATATATATATATATATATATATATATATATATATATATATATATATATATATATATATATATATATATATATATATATATATATATATATACACAAGAAGGCGCATTGGGATTGTGAGGATACATCGTATAGTAATTACAATCTTGTAAAGCCACTAGTACGCGCAGCGTTTCGGGCAGGAAAAAAAATATTTACACATCGCTGGAACATTGGTTATAGAACTGTCCCAGTTTACGTATCTTCTCGCACTCCATCACATAGTGACGGAGGGTGTGCGAATAATTTTGTTGACACAGTTTACATTTGGTCAGGTCTACATCGGCAGATAATGAAAATTTACAGATAGATCTAAACTTACGTTGCACGATACTACAATATTATTTTTTATTGATAATGAAATAATATCTTAATTATGTGCACTGTATCCATATCTCGGCCAGTTCCTGCGTCCTGTGAGTGTGGAGGAGGAGGGGGGGGGGGGGGGGAAGGAAAGGGAATTATCAGGGGAAAGTGATCAGCCTTTATGACTATATAGCACTGGCCTTGGATTAGGATAAGGATTTGGGTTGGGACGGGGGGAAAGGAATGGTGCCCAACCACTTGGACGGTCGGGGATTGAACGCCGACCTGCATGAGGGCGAGAAGGAAATAATTGATGGAGTGGAAGCAAAAAAAATCACATAACTTTCAGTAGTTGTTTTTAATGATGCTTAAATTGATAGATACAGTACCGAGTACAGGACTAGCCGAGCCAAGAGTCACTGCGGGCCTGAGTTTACATAAATGGCGTTGGTGTCTGCGTTATGAAACACAGCGGCAGATCAGTCTGCTTTTGAATATGAGAGCATGTCTTCCTATCCAATACGCATGACGCCTTTTTCTTAGCAAGAACCCTTGTGAAGACACCATTCAAGTTGTGCAGGCGATGAGTCACAATAACGTGGCTACTGTAATTTGACCAGACCACACACTAGAAGGTGAAGGGACGACGACGACGTTTCGGTCCGTCCTGGACCATTCTCAAGTCGATTGTCACAACTCATTCAAGTTGTGCTCACGCCAGTACCTAGCTCCTTCACTATGTAAGCTCCCTGCTGCCTCCTTATCCGATACGCGAAGGTGATCCTCTTTGAACCGCCATGTTGAGGCTCCTCCTGCGACTCCTGCAGACGTCTTGAGGGACTCCCGTCATATCTCTGTGGCACAGTGCTTCTTAACAAAAACCAAGCTCACAGTGGCATGTTACATAGCATCAAGAGAGTGCCTGAAACACTCAAGGAAAGTAGGAACTGCGAAGAGAGTATATCAGAAGAGCGTCTAAGGGGGGATGTGCGTCTAAGGGGGGATGTGCGTCTAAGGGGGGATGTGCGTCTAAGGGGGGATGTGCGTCTAAGGGGGGATGTGCGTCTAAGGGGGGATGTGCGTCTAAGGGGGGATGTGCGTCTAAGGGGGGATGTGCGTCTAAGGGGGGATGTGCGTCTAAGGGGGGATGTGCGTCTAAGGGGGGATGTGCGTCTAAGGGGGGATGTGCGTCTAAGGGGGGATGTACGCAGACGCATCCTGACACTTGAATTGAATGACAAGTAGGAATGAACCTATAAAACTATTATCAACTATGCAGGCGATGAGTCACAATAACGTGGCTGAAGTATGTTGACCAGACCACACACTAGAAGGTGAAGGGACGACGACGACGATTCGGTCCGTCCTGGACCATTCTCAAGTCAATTGTGAGAATGTTGACTTGAGAATGGTCCAGGACGGAGCGAAACGTCTCGTCCCTTCACCTTCTAGTGTGTGGTCTGGTCAATATTATCAACTATTAACAAGAATCTACAAATGCTGCTCAGCTTGAGGATAATATATATAAAGGTGAAATTACTAGAGTATAATAATAAATCATTTTTTTGGGGGGACAGGCAGCCAGTGTGTATATATATGTTAGGCTTACATCGAGACCCCTCGAGGTCGAACTACTGACCCTCCCCAGGAAGCAGCCCCCACAACAAGCTGAATAGGTGCTGGGTGCATATTTACTGTTAGGGTAAACAGGGGCATAGGGAAACGCACCCAACGGTTTTCGTCCCGCCGGCCGGGATTCGAACCCGGAATTCCCGATTGTGAGTCGAGAACGAACCTGACTGTGCTTCCGGGCCCCTACATATACACAGGCTGCCTGTCTCCGACAAGGAGAAAGAGAATTAAAACATAACAGAAGCTCTTGTCATCAAGCTCTCTACTCCAGCTCTCAACAGCCAGTCCATAATAAGGTTATCTTGAGGTTATCTTGAGATGATTTCGGGGCTTTTAAGTGTCCCCGCGGCCCGGTCCTCGACCAGGCCTCCACCCCCAGGAAGCAGCCCGTGACAGCTGACTAACACCTAGGTACCTATTTTACTGCTAGGTAACAGGGGCATAGGGTGAAAGAAACTCTGCCCATTGTTTCTCGCCGGCGCCTGGGATCGAACCCAGGACCACAGGATCACAAGTCCAGCGTGCTGTCCGCTCGGCCGACCGGCTCCCTCAAAGGTTCATTCAAAGAAAGAACTGAAGTCAAAGTTTAGTTCGACTTTAGTTCGAACTTTGAGTTTAGTTCGAATGTTTCCTCCACTCAGCCGACCAATAAGACCGCAGGACACAAATGAACCCGTCACCCCCCCCCCACCCCCAGCCAGCCAATCAGAATTCAGGAACCCCAATTAGCCGATCCTTCTGATAGGCTGAGAACCTCTCCTCTCACCAGACTCCTGTTCATTATGTATATAGTCGAGCTGATATCTTGTATTTCCAGCCCCGCTCCTGTGCCAGCTAGATAAGTCCACTACGGGGCTCACCATAGCCCGTGCTACTTTGGAACTTTTGTTCCAAGTAGATAAATCTAAAACAACAACATCTTGTATTCGATCTTGTATCGTGTCTAGGATGCTCCCTGACGCAGGTTCGAATCCTCGTCACGGCCCTTGTGGATTTGTTCATTGTATTTCCGTTCTCTCTCTGCCTCACAGGACGGTGAGTGGCACTTGTCATGATAAAACAGCCTTACCTTTAGGTGGTTACCTTGAGGTGCTTCCGGGGCTTAGTGTCCCCGCGGCCCGGTCGTCGACCAGGCCTCATTATAGTTGCAATATGAATTTCAGAGAGATAATTCCCAACATTTTCTCACCAGGCGAAGCAGGACGTATCCCACCAAACACACACACCGAAACTACGACGTTGGTACAACGTTCGAGCAAGTTTTAACACCTCCTAACTAGTTATAACAACCAATATAGCAAGTTGTAACAACGTTCTAATACGTCATAAACACGTTAAGCCAAGATGTAACAACTTTATTACAAGTTGTAACAAGCGAAAAATAGAGACAGTTTCGGTTTGTGTTTCCAGGGACCTGCCCTCCTAACACGAATCGCTAATAGGTTTACAACCAGGTCCCCAATTACTGTTGGGTGAATAGGGGCCACGAACCGTTAAGGGTTGATGCCCACTCGACCTTCCCTGGCCAAGATTCGAACCCCATCCAAAATCGCTAATTTGTATGGAAGGGAAGGGGAACTATGAGGAGAAAGTACCAAGCCATTACGACTATATAGCACTGGGAAGGGATCAGGATAAAGATTTAGGATGGGACAGGGGGCGAAGGAATGGTGCCCAACCACTTGTGGACAGTCGGGGATTGAACACCGACCTGCATGAATCGAAGCCGTCGCTCTACCGTCCAGCCCAAGTGGTTGGACTTATTTGTATGGAGTTTGTATTAGGATAAACCGGGAGCCGGTCGGCCGAGCGGACAGCACACTGGACTTGTGATCCTGTGGGTTCGATCCCAGGCGCCGGCGAGAAACAATGGGCAGAGTTTCCTTCACCCTATGCCCCTGTTACCTAGCAGTAAAATAGGTACCTGGGTACGTCATCTGTCACGGGCTGCTTCCTGGGGGTGGAGACCTGGTCGAGGACCGGGCCGCGGGGACACTAAAGCCCCGAAATCATCTGAAGATAAGTAGGATGACAGTGTTCGTATTTTTGGCTCAGTATTCCAAATATTAATGTCAGTCTAGGTGTTACTGAATTATTTTGCGGTTCACATATGATGAAAATAATTTGTATTAAGTTATCAGAAAATTACATTTATAGACAATAAGGAGTAATTTTGCTCAATATTGTAAAGTTGAGACCTTCTCCACATCGTATAGGAACCCCATAGGTTAAGGAATTCTATAAGTTAAGGGATCCCATAGGTTAAGGGATCCCATAGGTTAAGGGATCCCATAGGTTAAAGGATCCCATAGGTTAAGGTGTCCCATAGGTTAAGGTATCCCATAGGTTAAGGCATCCCATAGGTTAAGGCATCCCATAGGTTAAGGCATCCCATAGGTTAAGGGATCCCATAGGTTAAGGGATCCCATAGGTTAAGGGATCCCATAGGTTAAGGGATCCCATAGGTTAAGGGATCCCATAGGTTAAGGCATCCTATAGGTTAAGGGATCCCATAGGTTAAGGCATCCCATAGGTTAAGGGATCCCATAGGTTAAGGGATCCCATAGGTTAAGGCATCCCATAGGTTAAGGGATCCCATAGGTTAAGGGATCCCATAGGTTAAGGGATCCCATAGGTTAAGGCATCCCATAGGTTAAGGGATCCTATAGGTTAAGGCATCCCATAGGTTAAGGGATCCTATAGGTTAAGGTGTCCCATAGGTTAAGGGCTCCCATAGGTTAAGGGATCCCATAGGTTTAGGGATCCCATAGGTTAAGGAATCCCATTGGTTAAGGGATCCCATAGGTTAAGGTGTCCCATAGGTTAAGGTATCCCATAGGTTAAGGTGTCCCATAGGTTAAGGGATCCCATAGGTTAAGGTATCCCATAGGTTAAAGGATCCCATAGGTTAAGGTGTCCCATAGGTTAAGGGATCCCATAGGTTAAGGTATCCCATAGGTTAAAGGATCCCATAGGTTAAGGCATCCTATAGGTTAAGGCATCCCATAGGTTAAGGTGTCCCATAGGTTAAGGGATCCCATAGGTTAAGGTATCCCATAAGTTAAAGGATCCCATAGGTTAAGGCATCCTATAGGTTAAGGCATCCCATAGGTTAAGGCATCCCATAGGTTAAGGCATCCCATAGGTTAAGGGATCCCATAGGTTAAGGCATCCCATAGGTTATCACCACAGCGTATAGGAATCCCAACCCGTTTTTGCATCAACGACCCTGAATCCTCATTAGAAGGCGACTACCTTACTTTACCTTGAGGTGATTTCGGGGCTCAGCGACCCCGCGGCCCGGTCGTCGACCAGGCCTCCTTGTTGCTAGACTGGTCAACCAGGCGGCGTAGTTGCTGACATCTCTTCTTAAGTACATTGCCTAGGCCTATACCTATCATTATGTCTTGACAGCTGAGGCTCTGAAGCTCGCGGTCTAGGCCTATTTGTCATCAATTCGTCATGATTGCAACTCTTTAAGTCCAGAGCCAGGGATTTCTTGCCTATTGTGGTTGGTAGAATCCCCCTTGATGTATTTCGTAAGGTCTCCAGGAAGCCCCTACCAGGGGGACACATTAGGGTCGACAGGCAACACCTACCAGGGGGACACATTAGGGTCGACAGGGGACACCTACCAGGGGACACATTAGGGTCGACAGGGAACACCTGCCAGGGGACACATTAGGGTCGACAGGGAACACCTACCAGGCGGACACATTAGGGGTCGACAGGGAACACCTACCAGGGGACACATTAGGGTCGACAGGGAACACCTACCAGGGGAAACATTAGGGTCGACAGGGAACACCTACCAGGGGACACATTAGGGGTCGACAGGGGACACCTACCAGGGTACACATTAGGGGTCGACAGGGGACACCTACCAGGGGACACATTAGGGGTCGACAGGGGACACCTACCAGGGGACACATTAGGGGTCGACAGGGGACACCTACCAGGGGAAACATTAGGGTCGACAGGGAACACCTACCAGGGGACACATTAGGGGTCGACAGGGGACACCTACCAGGGGGACACATTAGGGGTCGACAGGGAACACCTACCAGGGGACACATTAGGGGTCGACAGGGAACACCTACCAGGGGACACATTAGGGTCGACAGGGAACACCTACCAGGGGACACATTAGGGTCGACAGGGAACACCTACCAGGGGACACATTAGGGGTCGACAGGCAACACCTACCAGGGGACACATTAGGGGTCGACAGGGAACACCTACCAGGGGATACATTAGGGTCGACAGGCAACACCTACCAGGGGACACATTAGGGGTCGACAGGGAACACCTACCAGGCGGACACATTAGACTCGACAGGCAACACCTACCAGGGGACACATTAGGGGTCGACAGGGA
>NC_091162.1:17488807-17551743 GCF_040958095.1 Procambarus clarkii
TCAGTTGTCTGCCTGCGGCTTGTTGGGGTTGTTGACTAACAGCCAGTCCGCCAACCACACAATTGGGTCCTCTGGGCGTACCTGTCAAACGAGAAGAAAATTGACAGTAGCGTATAAACTGTCTCTGTTGGCACAGTGGTCTACGTCCTCGACTCGCGATTAAGGATCCCGAGCTCGATCCCCGGGGGAGAATTTGAAATAGTTGGATACATTTTCCCCCTTCACCTGATGCGTCTGTTCACTTAGCAGTAAATAGGTAACCGGAGAGTTGAGCATCGTGGAGAAAGGTCGAGGACGGGTGTATTAACCCTGTACTGCGAGGTGAACAGAGGCATCAGAGGGGAACGAAAGGTTCCCGGAGAGTTTCTATCCTCGTCAAATAGATTCAAGGAGGACGAAGACCACTGTGCTACAAACAGTTGACGATCAACTGAAGCCGATGAGAAAACCGTTTGGTTACGGGCCGATAGTCATAACAAAAATAGATAGAAAGTTGATGTCAAATTAGACTTGATAGATGGTAATTGATAACAAGTGATACAAATTGATGACTTGAAGTTGATATACATGAACTGATCGTATCTCCTGATGGATTGAAGTCAGGCAACGTTCAGTGAGTGGCCAGTCAGTGCCAGTTCTCTGAGTGGCCAGTCAGGGCCAGTTCTCTGAGTGGCCAGTCAGTGCCAGTTCTCTGAGTGGCCAGTCAGGACCAGTTCTCTGAGTGGCCAGTCAGGACCAGTTCTCTGAGTGGCCAGTTAGGGCCAGTTCTCTGGGTGGCCAGTCAGGGCCAGTTCTCTGAGTGGCCAGTCAGAACCAGTTCTCTGAGTGGCCAGTTAGGGCCAGTTCTCTGGGTGGCCAGTCAGGGCCAGTTCTCTGAGTGGCCAGTCAGAACCAGTTCTCTGAGTGGCCAGCTTAGGGCCAGTTCTCTGAGTGGCCAGTCAGGACCAGTTCTCTGGGTGGCCAGTCAGGACCAGTTCTCTGAGTGGCCAGTTAGGGCCAGTTCTCTGGGTGGCCAGTCAGGACCAGTTCTCTGAGTGGCCAGTCAGGACCAGTTCTCTGGGTGGCCAGTCAGGACCAGTTCTCTGAGTGGCCAGTCAGGACCAGTTCTCTGGGTGGCCAGTCAGGACCAGTTCTCTGAGTGGCCAGTCAGGACCAGTTCTCTGAGTGGCCAGTCAGGACCAGTTCTCTGAGTGGCCAGTCAGGACCAGTTCTCTGAGTGGCCAGTCAGAACCAGTTCTCTGGGTGGCCAGTCAGGGCCAGTTCTCCGAGTGGCCAGTTCTCTGAGTGGCCAGTCAGGACCAGTTCTCTGAGTGGCCAGTCAGGACCAGTTCTCTGAGTGGCCAGTCAGTGCCAGTTCTCTGAGTGGCCAGTCAGTGCCAGTTCTCTGAGTGGCCAGTCAGGACCAGTTCTCTGAGTGGCCAGTCAGGACCAGTTCTCTGAGTGGCCAGTCAGGACCAGTTCTCTGAGTGGCCAGTCAGGACCAGTTCTCTGGGTGGCCAGTCAGTGCCAGTTCTCTGAGTGGCCAGTCAGGGCCAGTTCTCTGGGTGGCCAGTCAGGACCAGTTCTCTGGGTGGCCAGTCAGCGCCAGTTCTCTGAGTGGCCAGTCAGGACCAGTTCTCTGAGTGGCCAGTCAGGACCAGTTCTCTGAGTGGCCAGTCAGAACCAGTTCTCTGGGTGGCCAGTCAGGGCCAGTTCTCTGAGTGGCCAGTCAGGACCAGTTCTCTGAGTGGCCAGTCAGAACCAGTTCTCGGGGTGGCCAGTCAGGGCCAGTTCTCCGAGTGGCCAGTTCTCTGAGTGGCCAGTCAGGACCAGTTCTCTGAGTGGCCAGTCAGGACCAGTTCTCTGAGTGGCCAGTCAGGGCCAGTTCTCCGAGTGGCCAGTTCTCTGAGTGGCCAGTCAAGACCAGTTCTCTGAGTGGCCAGTCAGGACCAGTTCTCTGAGTGGCCAGCTGTGCAAGTGACCAAATATATAGAGTGCTCACCTTGCACAGTTCAGTCAGAGCACGGACCAGGGTCGGGGACACAGCGTGGCTGAGGTACTCCTTGGCGCCCTCCCCTGTCAACACGGGCTCCTGGTTCACTGTAACGAGAGAGAGGTCAGGTTAGGTCACGCTCCAGCCTCACTGCACCGAGAGAGGTCACGCTCCAGCCTCACTGCACCGAGAGAGAGGTCACGCTCCAGGGTCACTGCACCGAGAGAGGTCACGCTCCAGGGTCACTGCACCGAGAGAGGTCACGCTCCAGGGTCACTGCACCGAGAGAGGTCACGCTCCAGGGTCACTGCACCGAGAGAGGTCACGCTCCAGGGTCACTGCACCGAGAGAGGTCACGCTCCAGGGTCACTGCACCGAGAGAGGTCACGCTCCAGGGTCACTGCACCGAGAGAGGTCACGCTCCAGGGTCACTGCACCGAGAGAGGTCACGCTCCAGGGTCACTGCACCGAGAGAGGTCACGCTCCAGGGTCACTGCACCGAGAGAGGTCACGCTCCAGGGTCACTGCACCGAGAGAGAGGTCACGCTCCAGGGTCACTGCACCGAGAGAGGTCACGCTCCAGGGTCACTGCACCGAGAGAGGTCACGCTCCAGGGTCACTGCACCGAGAGAGGTCACGCTCCAGGGTCACTGCACCGAGAGAGGTCACGCTCCAGGGTCACGACTGGTAATGTAAGGTCAATGAAACGATAAAAAAAAAGATTCCATTAGGTCATTCAACAGCGTCTTTGGAGCGACGGAGCAGTGCGGAGCTCCTCACTCTCCACCTTGAAGAGGTCGTCCTTCTAGTACGACAGACTTCAGTTCCCTTAATAAGTCTGAGCTTAACACCTCTGCTCGCCCAGCTCATCTAGGATCTTAATCTCTTGTGCTTTATCCAAAGCTCAGGTGATGTCAGCACTATTAAGAGTACTTAGCTGTCATTTGGTAAATAATTAATTATACTATTGGCTATTTGAGGTGGTATGGTCGTAGAGGTAATTAGGTAACATCAACAGAAATTATGCCACGAATCAAGGGTAGTTAAGGTTGCTGGGAGAGGGGGGGCGGGGCCAGGGTGCTAAGGCTCGACCGTGTGTGTGTGTGTGTGTGTGTGTGTGTGTGTGTGTGTGTGTATGTGTGTGTATGTGTGTGAATGTGTGTGTGTGTGTGTGTGTGTATGTGTGTGTGTGTGTGTGTGTGTGTGTGTGTGTGTGTGTGTGTGTATGTGTGTGTATGTGTGTGTGTGTGTGTATGTGTGTGTGTGTGTGTGTGTGTGTGTGTATGTGTGTGTGTGTGTCTGAGAAAAAGACGTAGAAGATATGATAGAGGAAAGCAGG
This sequence comes from Procambarus clarkii, assembly GCF_040958095.1. Taxonomy (NCBI): domain Eukaryota; kingdom Metazoa; phylum Arthropoda; class Malacostraca; order Decapoda; family Cambaridae; genus Procambarus; species Procambarus clarkii. The sequence goes on from NC_091162.1 coordinate 17,492,119, forward strand.
TGGGGGAGTCAGTGTATTAGACAAGCGGTGTTACGAAAGGCGGGGTTCAAGACCTAAGGGTCGACACGACAGGCACAAATAGGCGAGTACACACACACACGCACACATTATTCATGTATGTAAATATGGACACGTGACACGCCAGGGAGTGCCAGGCAGCGGTGCCACACCTGCCACACCACACGGGGTGCATGACACTAATACACCTCCATACACACATACTTAGCCCCTTGGTGTGTGTGTGTGTGTGTGTGTGTGTGCTCACCTAGTTGTACTCGCCTAGTTGTGTTTGCGGGGGTTGAGCTCTGGCTCTTTGGTCCCGCCTCTCAACCGTCAATCAACAGGTGTACAGATTCCTGAGTCTATTGGGCTCTATCATATCTACACTTGAAACTGTGTATGGAGTCAGCCTCCACCACATCACTGCCTAATGCATTCCATTTGTCAACCACTCTGACACTAAAAAAGTTCCTTCTAACATCTCTGTGGCTGATTTGGGCACTCAGTTTCCACCTGTGTCCCCAAGTGCGTGTGCCCCGTGTGTTAAATAGCCTGTCTTTATCTACCCTTTCAATTCCCTTGAGAATCTTGAATGTGGTGATCATGTCCCCCCTAACTCTTCTGTCTTCCAACGTGTGTGTGTGTGTGTGTGTGTGTGTGTGTGTGTGTGTGTGTGTGTGTGTGTGTGTGTGTGTGTGTGTGTGTGTGTGTGTGTGTACACACCCGTCAAGCAGTACATGAGCGCGAACGTTGTGTAATCTCAAACTTAATTATTTATTCATTTATTCTGCGCCTGGCAACCGAGTTGGTTTGTTTACCCGGCAGTCCCTTCGCCTTTACGGTACGACAACAGCATCATAATATGTTTAAATTCATTCATCCATGTATTCATAAATATATATATACATATACAAAACGTTTACGCCTAACCCGCTAAATTAGATACACAAATACCGTACCAAGATTTTTTTATTAATTCCATTAGAGGTAATGAGAAGTATATTGAAACAGCTCAATGTGTTGGTAAATGATTCATTCCGTACAAGGTCTGATGGATGGCATACCTGGCCTTGTCGGTCAATGTGTTCCTCAGGGCTACACACACACACACACCTGATCCAAGGTCACACACACACACCTGGGCCATGGCAACACACACCTGGCCCACAAACATCCACACACGTGATTCACCAAAGCACCAGAGACTAACATTACCCTAAGTCTAGCACCAGACACATTTAGGAACCTGGGGACTCAGGGATCCACAGCACTGTAATCGACGTACGCGAGACATATTCTGGAGTATGCAGCCCGCGCCTGGAACCCACCTCACCAATAATGCGTATAGGAATGACTCTTAGAAATGTTGGCAGTTATTAAATACTGAGGTGTTATTACACATTGGATCAAGTCATTTTAAGGGCTAACTGAATTAATGATTTTTGATTTACGTAAAATGAGAGAGAGAGCGAGAGAGAGAGAGAGAGAGAGAGAGAGAGAGAGAGAGAGAGAGAGAGAGAGAGAGAGAGAGAGAGGGAGAGAGAGAGGGGGAGAGAGAGAGGGAGACAGAGAGACAGAGAGACAGAGAGACAGAGAGAGAGAGAGAGAGAGAGAGAGAGAGAGAGAGAGAGAGAGAGAGAGAGAGAGAGACAGAGAGAGAGAGAGGGAGAGAGAGAGGGGGAGAGAGAGAGGGAGACAGAGAGACAGAGAGACAGAGAGAGAGAGAGAGAGAGAGAGAGAGAGAGAGAGAGAGAGAGAGAGACAGAGACAGAGAGACAGAGAGACAGAGACAGAGAAAGAGACAGAAAGAGGGAGAGAAAGATAAAAAAAAGAGACAAAGAGAGACAGAGACAAAAAGAGAGAGAGGTCCTCCCATTGATGCCAGGTAAGAAAGGAGGAAGAAGATAAAGAAAAGAGGAAGGGGGGGAAAGGAGATGAAAGCGGGTATGAAACGGGAAAGGGAGAGAGAGAGGAGGGGAGGAGAAGAAGAAGGGACGACTAGGAGAGGGAGAGGGGAGAGGAGAGAACCAGGAAATATGAAGTGTGAGAGAGAAATTGGGAGGGAGTAGAATAAAGAGAGAAGATAGGAGAGATGAGTGAAAGAAGGATATAATCTTTTTCCGTACCCCCCGCCCACCCCCCAATTGCCACCCCCTCCCTGACCCCCCTCCCTGCCACCCCCCCCCCCCCATACTCACAATCAGGAAAGAAGAACCTGATCTCCCTCTGCGCCGAGGAGGAGGAGTCTGAGCCGTGGGCTGCGTTGTGGGAGTCGTCATTGAGGTCCCCGAACCTGGCCCTGATGCTGTCAGGGGCCTCGTGGCGGGCCCTGGAGACCTGTGTGGGGCCCAGGACCCTCCGCCAGTGGGTCACGGCATCATCTCCTGCCACAACCAACAACAGGAACAACTGTTAGTTCCAAGCATTAAAAATAACATTTAAAAAAAAAACGTGAATTAAAACTGAGGCTAAAATTCAATTTTTTATGCACCCCATACCCGTGATGTGGGTTTGGGGGGGGGGGGGAGGGTGGTAGAGGCACGTAATGGGTTCAGGAACTGAACCCCATAGTTCGTTTAGGTAAGCAAGTGGGAATCTTGTTGTAGCTAGTTACACAATTATTAATGTTATATATATATATATACATGTATAAATATATACAATCATTTACACAAATACATATAGATATCAATATTTTTTTTTTATATCACAAGTAATCAACAAGAGGCTCACAACAGTCACTATACAAGGCACTTTACATCTATGGTGAGTCACACAGTTACTAGTCTTGCTCCACACCCACCCAACTGGGCGGCAGCTTTACAGTCATGTGCTCCACACCCACCCAACTGGGCGGCAGCTTTACAGTCATGTGCTCCACACCCACCCAACTGGGCGGCAGCTTTACAGTCATGTGCTCCACACCCACCCAACTGGGCGGCAGCTTTACAGTCATGTGCTCCACACCCACCCAACTGGGCGGCAGCTTTACAGTCATGTTACAGGCTGCACCTACAGTCAGCAAATTTTGGATACTTCACTAAGATTCCTGGGCAGCACATCATTATGAATGAAGTACTTACACATTTCTTGGACACAATTGATGGTGTTATCTCTGAATTCCGCGATTTTGTTCACATTCCAGTATATAATGACACACAGTATGCGAATAGTTCTGCTGACAGAGTTTACATTTAGTAAAATCTACATCAGCAGATGTTACAAACTCCCATAGGTACTTGTAGCCGAGCCTAAGCCTAGCAGTGGTAACATCTAGAAGTCTGCTGACCTTATTGGGTGACCCATAGACGTGCGGGTCTTCCTGCATAATAGAATGATGATAGATGGAGCAACTGGTGTGAATTTCAATTTGCCTCAAGTCCATAAGATTTTGTTGATGTTCCTGGAATATTCCCGTAAGGCAGTCCAAGATGGTAATCAATTCCCTCTTTATGAGCAAAAGTTTTAGCTGACTCATCAAACTGAGCCTCCGTCCTCTTGAAAGCCAACGAGAAACTATTATTTTTGTTAATATTTCACTCTGCTATTCTCCTCCAACTGACCAACCACCCACATGCCAATAGGTAACTATCATATTATTTTTGAGAGAGAGGGGAGAGAGAGAGAGAGAGAGAGAGAGAGAGAGAGAGAGAGAGAGAGAGAGAGAGAGAGAGAGAGAGAGAGAGAGAGAGAGAGATAGAGAGAGAGAGAGAGAGACAGAGAGAGTGACAGAGAGAGACAGAAACCAGAAAGACAAGAGACAGACAGAGAATAAGACAGAGGAGGGTCTGTAGAGCGACCAAACCGAATAGGACAGAGACAGGATGCCAGACAGAAAAATACAGACAGACCACAATAGAGACATGGACACAAGGAATAGGAGAGGGATGGTTGAACAGAGGGGAAGGATGGAGGGAGACGTCAGTTGCAAGGGAGAAGAGAGAGGACATAAGGAAAGATATATGATAAGAGGAGACTGGGAGAGAGAGAGAGAGAGAGAGAGAGAGAGAGAGAGAGAGAGAGAGAGAGAGAGAGAGAGAGAGAGAGGGCGGGAGGGTGTTTAGGGAAGGGGGGAAAAGAGAGACCCGGACGCAGCCGGATACCCCCCCTCCCTTTACAAAAAGTTCATCTTATAGTATACATATATAGTTATTTTCAGTTTTGAAAGACCCCCATGAAGCCTATACCTATACAGTGTGACCTCGCTGACCAAGGTGTGACCTGACCCACCATCTGATCTTTGACCCCTACCTGCCAGAATTAACGCGAGGACCTCTCCTGAGGTCATGTACTCAACCAGGCCGTTAAAGAAGGACTTGCCCCGGTGCTCAGCGTAGAACTCCTCGGCCTCTGACCTCGTTAGTCGAACTCGCCGCCTCTGAAAGAGAGGTCAGGTCAACAAGGGTCACAGGGGGGGGGGCGGAGGTATAATCACAGGGGGCCAGGTGATTATACCTCCCGTCCCTTATATATAAGAGATAATAGGCCCTAGTAGCCAATATATATAAATATATATAATACCCAAAGTATTTTCAAGCTTAAACATTAGATATATCAATTTTTTGGTATATTTTACACGTAATATTAAAAAAAAATCATATACTTTATTTTCCAAACTTTAAGTATAAAACTGAGAATATTTAAGATATCACAGAAAACGTTCAAAATATTTATTTATTGTATCGACAACGACAAATTCAATTATGATTATTTCCTCAACATTTACAATAGCAGATTTCGTGTGCCCAAAATGCCATTTTGGGCACACGAAATGGAGCAGATAGTGAAGCCTGGAGCAGGAGCAGAATAAATAGTGAAGCCTGGTTCATAAGGTTCAGTTAACGGACTGTGAAATCAAGGGCCAAACAAGCACACAAGTAAGTAACAGGCAAAAAGAAACAAGCAACAAAAAACAAACAAACAATCAAGTCTTACGTCCACCACGGTGAAGCCTTCTTCTAAAATAATCTTCTCGATATCCGGCGACTCATCGATAGCATCCGGTTTAATTAAGGCCAATGTCCGCTGCATCTTATCTGACATTGTTCGGCTTCTTGAGATATAACTTATCCGGATTTTTCCGATTGTCTGGACGCGTTCTGTTTACGCCTATGTCTCGATTATCCGGACAGTTTGTTTACCAAGACTTATCGGTTAATGCGAACAATCTGATCAACCGGATTCGTCTTTTATTCAGATGTCTTTTTTTTAATCCGGATTCCTGTTTTATTTCATTCAAATTCTGCCATTAAACATCACTCCACTCATGTCAATGAACTGAAAATATTTTAAGTTCGATTGTCTACCTTATTCAGTTATCCGGAACTCTCGTTCATCCGAATTCCGGCTCTTCTCTCATCCACATTCCGCAAATTAAAAATCAGAACAGCAGCCTATCTCTATCATTTCTATTCTTGCACAAAATTGTAATTTAAAACTTTATAAATCTTTTTTTTTTTAATCCGCACTTCCCTTTAGATCGAAGTTAAAACTTATCCGGAAATTTTTCGCTATATTATCACGTATCCGGCATGTTCCAATTATGCAATCTTCCGTTATCCGTATTTATTTCGATTATGAAGACCAGTTATCCGAACATGTTTCGTTTGCATAATCTTCAGTCATCCGGACTGTTCAGTTAACCAATATATAGTCACATAATTGTAGGCGACACATAGTAATTGTTCACTTATACGGACATGCCAAGTGGCTCCGGTGTGGGTGCTTCTGATCTTTGAATATTATTGTTCCGGATTAATCATCCTACTGTGGATTAATCTTGCCCTGGATTACTCTTGCCCTGGATTACTCTTGCCCTGGATTACTCTTGCCCTGGATTACTCTTGCCCTGGATTACTCTTCCTCTGGATTACTCACTATTTTCCAATTTTTCCTGTTAAAGAAATATTAAGAACAGTTAAAAGTAATCTTCAGTCCTGTCTACACTGAATAAAATCAAAGATTCTCTCTCTCTCACACACACACACACAGACACACACACACACACACACACACAGACACACACACACACACACACAGACACACACACACACACACACAGACACACACACACACACACACACACACACACACACACACACACACACACACACACACACACACACAGACACACACACACACACACACATGAGTAGTTAACAGGTGGAATGCATTAGGCAGTGATGTGGTGGAGGCTGACTCCATACACAGTTTCAAGTGTAGATATGATAGAGCCCAGTAGGCTCAGGAACGTGGACACCTGTTGATTGACGGTTGAGAGGCGGGACCAAAGAGCCAAAGCTCAACCCCCGCAAGCACAAATAGGTGAGTACTAATGGGCCTGACGGCTGAGTGGACAGCGCTTTGGTGTCGTAGTCTCAAGGGGAAACAAATGGGCAGAGTTTCTTTCACCCTTGGTGCCACTGTTCACCTAGCAGTAAATAGGTACCTGGGAGTTAGACAGCTGGCTGGCTGTTTCATGAGGGTGTGTATTCACCTAGTTGTATTCACCTAGTTGTGCTTGCGGGGGTTGAGCTCTGCTCTTTCGGCCCGCCTCTCAACTGTCAATCAACTGTTTCTACTACTACTATTTTCTTTCCACACCCCACACACACACCCCAGGAAGCAGCCCGTGAGAGCTGACTAACTCCCTATTTACTGCTAGGTAACAGGGGCATAGGGTGAAAGAAACTCTGCCCATCGTTTCTCGCCGGCGCCCGGGATCGAGCCAGGGACCACAGGATCACGTGTCCAGCGTGCTGTCCACTCGGCCGGCCGGCTCCCTGTGTGTGTGTATGTGTGTGTGTGAAAAAAATAGTAGTTATAGTTGATTGACAGTTGAGGAACAGGTGAATAGACAAACACACACACACAAAAGTGTGTGAGGAACTCAATAAGAAATTCCAGGAGGTCTTTACAGTAGAGCAAGAAGTTCGAGATAGGAAAGGGAATAGGTAACCAGGCACCAGTAGAGGAGTTTATGATTACCAGTGGGCAGGTAAGGTAGCGTTAGCTAGAGTTGGATGTGGCAAAGGCTATAGGACCGGATAGAATCTTCCCATGGATACTAAAGGAAGGAGCCGAAGCACTGTGCCTGCCACTCTCCATGGTATATAACAAATCACTGGTAACTGATGAACTACCAAAAATTTGGAAGACGGCTAATATAATCCCAGTGTACAAGAAGGGAGATAGACAGGAGGCAGTGAACTACAGGCCAGTGTCCCTAACTTGCATACCATGCAAGCTGATGGAGAAGATTGTGCGAAGAAAGTGAAACATCTGGAGAGAAAGAAATTTGTAACACAGCATCAACATGGGTTCAGGGATGGCAAGTCCTGCCTCACAGGATTAATTGACTACTACGACCAGGCAACAAAAATCAGGCAAGAAAGAGAGGGGTGGGCAGACTGCATATTTTTGGATTGCCAGAAAGCCTTTGACACAGTACCACACAAAAAACTAGTGCACAAGTTGGAGATGCAATCAGGAGTGAAAGAGAAGGTAACCCATTGGATAAGGGAGTACCTAATGTCCTAACCTGGGGGGGGGGGGAATTATGAAACTTAAACCTCCAAAGAGAGCTCTGGGTGCTGCACCAGACTGTTACTTGCCGTACAGGTGGACAACGTCCCCCAACCACTCTCTGTCGGAACAGACAACCGACCCCCGGCAGCCACACTCCCGCTACCACCGGTCCACCAACAATGAACTCTGCAGTGCTTGGAAGTTTTCTTGGTTGATCACCCTGTACGCCTCTTGATCTTGGAGAGGGGTTCAGCGTCACATATCTAGGAGTGCGGCTCCAACACTGGCCTCGTTGTCCTGTGCACACACCCTACTTGAGCCGCCGTGACTCTCCACTCTCTCCTTGTTTGGAATGATCTCCTCAATCCCCCTTTTTGTAAATTAGTATTTTCTGTCACCCTGTCTGCTGCTGTGATCCTCTCTCTCTCTCTCTCTCTCTCTCTCTTCTGCTTTCTGGGAAGCCTCACCAGAACAAGAGCAAAAGTCGGTTAACAATATACATTTAATAAGCGAAAGAACATATACAGTACACAAAATAAAAAGAATAAAACATTAGCATACAACACTAAGCTACTAAAACCTGGTAACAATCCAATATCCTATGCTGGCTTCACCAACCGTCCATCTCAAGTGGCTGCTCCACTCTTGGCTCGCCACTTACTACTCCTTCACCAAGTGGGGGTTACATCTCGTCGTAATAATATTGTACAATCAGCCCTAAAATATATACAAAATTCAGCCTATGACTAACACTAGAAACATCTACATAAATATTCCCAACACAAACAGAAATCAATGTCTCACCTTCCACTGCGCCTTACACGCCAATAAGCATTCAAGCACTCCCCTTATACATCATGTATAACCACCATGAACCTCTGTTCTGCCCCTTAGAGGCTCACTACCATGTATACCTCTTGGTTCTCCACAGTAGTCAACAAAGTTCTTCTGCAGTCCTCCTAAACTGCTACACAATGAGTTTTCTCATCAAACACCAGTGATGCTTCACCACTGATCCCACAGACACGTGAAAGTCTTCTTCACTGCTCCTTCACACAGCTTGAGGTCCACTCCTCACTATGGGGGTTCTGCTCTACCACAGAGTTCAGCCTTCACTTCTTCAGCATCGACGTTCCTTCCATTAACTTCTTCCCTGGTCTCGAAGTTCTTCCATGAACTCCTTCCCCAAAACAAGCCACAGAATTTATCTGATGCGGGGCGTTCAGTTCCCGATCCTCGACAACGGCGCTCATCGGTTGTCCACAAAATCGCTATAGGACTGCCTCACCAGGCTCCTTCTAGTACTGACTTGAGCGCTTCATGTCGTCCTCAGGCTTCACACATAAACGCCTGACTGGTTCTCTCTTCTTGACGGAGCACACAACTAGCAGTTCCTCCTTTACTGCCAGGAGCACAAACACAGTACAACCTCCTCGCACGACCTCTGCTGCTCAAGTGAGCTCAAGACAGTGAGCCTCACACCTTGTCAGCAAAATCTCAACATCTCATGTCATGTCACTTATTTACATGTTCATCCTCTGCTCATGCTTTTAAGCTATTCATTAACATTTGCCAAGTATGTAATACATATTCACATATCTACATTTCCTTTGACCTCTCAATTGGGTCTAGTAAGTCGAATAACTCTCATAGGGGTTAGACTCGTTTTTCAGGCTACCTGGGGTCATAACACTTAGCAACAGAAGACAGCGAGTCACTGTGCGGGGTGAGGTCTCAGACTGGCGAGACGTCACCTGTGGAGTCCCGCAGGGTTCAGTCCTTGGACTTATACTGTTTTTGTTATATGTAAATGATCTTCCAGAGGGAATAGACTCGTTCCTCTCATTGTTTTCTGATGATTTAAAAATTATGAAGAGGATTAAGACAGAGGAAGATAATATGAGGCTACAAGACGACCTGGACAAACTGAACGAATGGTTCAACAAGTGGCTACTAAAGTTCAACCCAAGTAAATGTAAGGTAATGAAACTAGGAGGTTGTTACGAATCCGGATCCAGCGTCCGAGCCTGGAGCAGTGACAAACACGCCATCTGTGGGTCAGCTCCCGAAACCCCCGCCAAACGAACGACGACACCTAGTGAGGACAGCGTGTACTGGCCTCGAGGACCAGTTTCCAGTCTGGTTCAGCGCTCAACACCGCCGCTCCTGACCTCTGGTGAGGTGGTGCTCCGACGACAGCGCCATCTAGGGAGTGGATATGTCGGGCGTTTGTATCTGAGCCTGTGAGTGTGGTGTATTAGTGTCCCGGTTATTAATGACGTGTCTGCTTACAGAGCCGACCTGGGCCCACTGTGTTGAAGGTGAAGTCAGTCTACCCGAGGCAACCAGTCTCCATACAGTGAAGTTTGCTGCAGCTGTCGTGACGTCGTCCCCCCGGAAGAACACTGTGGTGTGTTAAGCCTGCCTGTGGAGTGGCAGTGGAAGGATTTACCCGGGACCGACGGTTGGAGACGATAATCCACTGGGGTATTGAGGACAGGAGGGTGATTGGTGATATCACACGAGACTCCTGTCTAGGGCATACCCCTTTTATCGTTCGTGGAGTGGCCGTGCCAGCCTTGGTGGCTCTGTACCTGCCAGCAGACCTGCTGGACGTGTGGTTGACGGCCTCCACGACGGTGCCCCCAGTGGACCTGTGTTGTGGCTGACCTGTGGCCAGGGTAGACTCGGCGTTCTCAGAGGACACGTCTTGAGGCCACGAAGAAAGCACCGCGGACTCAGCACCTAGCTTCGAGGATCCATAGTCTCCAGCAGTAGACTACAGTGTTGATCCCCTTGTAAAGTGTTAATACCCCTCCCCTTTGTGTACTCTTTTATTATATATATTTAATCGGTGAAGGTGAATATTATATTATATTAAGTTCTTACCTTTCTTTCCCTACTCCCTTTAAGTTACTTGCGTCACGGATCGCATCCCTTGATAGCCTCTACTGGCTTGGGGCCGGATATATATCTTCCTCTAACTACATCAGAGTAAGAACCCCGTTGCGTCCCGAGAGGGCCGTAACATAATTGGCATCCCCAGCAGGATCCGTCCCCTTGTTAAGTATGTTTGACAGGGGTGGTGAAGTGGCGTAATCCCTGTATATAATTCCCCCTGTGTGACGATTGTGACGTTATACGTCCTGTGCGGTGCTCAGTGACTAAGTGCGATATTGTGCAGTGCGGTGCTCGCTGTGATTAAGCGATTAAGTGCAATATTGACTAGTGCGGTGCTCAGTGATTTAGTGCAATATTGTAGAGCGAAGTGTTCGCTTGGACTCAGTGCAATACTGGGTAGTGCGGTGCCCGGAGTGATTACGTGCAATATTGGCAAGTGCAGTGTTTGGTGCAATATTGGCGTAGAACAGTGCTCGGTGTGTTAAGTGCTAACGTGTATGCAGTGTGTTAAGTGCTAGTGGAGTATTCCATCTGTGACAATGGCAGAAAAAGCTACCATCGATGATCTGGACGATGTTCAGGCTTTTCTGAATAGAGTGGACTGTCTTGCCAGATTAAAGTATCTGAGCAAACCAGAGCTTGTACTAGTGAGCGCCTACCTGGAGATCAAGATCCGTGCCAGTGATTCCCGTGTGGAGATCTTGTCCAAGGTTCACCGGCACCTGAAGGCAGAAGAGAAACAGGAAGGCGAGACTCCTAGTACAAGGGAAGGTGAGGAGATAGCTTCCACGGAAAAGGAAGATAAGGGCAGCGACGTTGATAGTGATGCAGGTGAGCTTAATATCAGCTTCCTAACAGTCAAAATGCGTGCCCTAGAGATCAATCGCGAGATAGAATGGAAGAAATTAGAAATGGAACGAGAGAGACAAGATAAAGAAATGGAGATGAAAGAAAAAGAATTGGCGATGAGGCGTTTAGAATTAGAAAGAGAAGAAAGAAGAGAAGAACGAGAAAGAGAAGAGAAAAGAGAAAGAGAAGAACGAGAAAGAGAAGAGAGAAGAGAGAGAGAAGAACGAGAAAGAGAGAGAGAAGAAAGACAGAGACAACATGAACTAGAAGTATTAAGATTAGGCGCTGGACAGAGACAAACTGGAGTAAGCGGTTTCGATCCGGTAAGAAATATCAAAATGGTCCCCAAATTCAATGAGAGGGAAGTCTCGAAGTTCTTTGCAGCCTTCGAGAAAGTCGCTGCCTCTTTGGAGTGGCCAAGGGAGAATTGGGCCATCATGATACAGTCAGTCTTGACTGGGAAGGCCCAAATTGCCTACTCTACGTTATCCCTTGACGACTCCGGCGATTACGATATGGTGAAGAAAGTGGTGCTCATGGCGTACCAATTGGTACCTGAGGCATATAGGCAAAAGTTCCGAAACCTGAAGAAGACCTCAGAGCACACTTTCACCGAATTCGCCACCATCAAGGAGCGACTTTTTCAAGAATGGTGCGCCTCTCGGAAGGTGGAGACCAAGGAAGACCTCGAGCAGCTGATTCTGCTCGAGGACTTCAAGGATTGTTTGTCTGGAGACCTCAAGACATACTTAGAAGAGCAGCAGGTGGAGACCTTGAGTGCAGCAGCCACCATGGCTGAAGAGTATATCCTGACTCATAGGCCGTCTGCTAAGTACGTCCCAAGGAATTACCAGCGCCGGTTTGACAGACCTCACGACGAAGAAGAAAGACCCGTCCCACAAAGTGCTAAGAAGACGCCCCCAAGTAGCCCCCGAAGAACAAGTCCCAGTAGTCCGAAACACCGTAGTCCAAGGAGGAATATGGTGTGCTGGACTTGTGGGCAGAAAGGGCACATAGCTGCTAGGTGTCGAGGTAGAAGAGGTGGCAGCGCACGAAGGGAGGTGATGTTGGTGAGCTGTGTTACATCACCAGTAGGAAACCAGTCTACGACGACGCAGGAAGGACCAAGTTTGTTGGCCCCTCACACTTCAACCGGGTATGTAACGAGTGATCATACTGGTAGATCAATTGTAGTGCTCAGAGATAGTGGAGCAGCCCAGTCCCTGATCGTGAAGAGCTCGTTACCCGAGGGAGTAAGTGTGGATGGGAGACCAGAGGTTATCCTGGTTGGGTTTCCAAGGACGCAGTACATCGCCCCCTTAGTGCCAGTACATCTCGACTCGCCTTATTTCAGCGGCACATGTGCGTTGGCAGTAGTCGATACCCTCCCTGTGGCTGGGATTGACGTGGTACTAGCCAACGACTTGGTGACCGATTGGAGCACCAATCATCCCAAGGTTGCGGACGAGTTTACCAGAACAGCACGGTCTGAGGTAACAGGCAATGGTAATGTCCAGGTAAAGACAGACCCGGATTTGAACATGTCTAATTTGTCCTCTCCCCCGCAGATCGACAGTTATCTAGCAGTGTCTCCTGATTCTCTCGACAAGGAACATGAGGTTAAGAAGGCAGAGGTACCTGAGCTAGAAGAGAGGCCTCGTGTGCAGACACCCACGGATACCAACGAGTCTGGAGCGAAGGCTGAGGGGTGCTTGCGGTATGGCAAGTTACAGCGTGTAGTGGACCAGCCAGAGATTCCCCAGACGTCAGAGGTATGTGAGGTATGTTCTAAAGGTCTAGTGCCCTCTTTGGTCCAAGCCAGGCTAGTGGATGGTGCCGGCTATGGACATGACAAGCTCAGGAAACTTATCCCTCGACTTACCAAATGTTTCCTATCGGTATTTTGTTTTGTTCTCCTATGTGCTCTCTGTGTTCTCAGTAAGGATCAGTGGACGACCCGAAGGATGATGGCTCCCGTGAACATCGAGAAGAGGTCCCTGGGATTAGAGATTTGCACTGCAACTGTTGCAGTTGAAGAAGGGACCTGGGAGGTAATAGATGATACAGGAGGTACGATATGTGATAATGTGAGTGACTGTTTCCGACAGGTTGACACCCCCCGCGTGACTGCTGAGCCTCAACACAGCGTTATACGGAACGTTGGTCGACCTGACGGGGGCAGAGCGAATGCCATCTTCGGTGAGCAAGCAGCCCTGTTGGAACTAGGTGTGGACCTAGTAGAGGAGTGTATAGTAAGTACTGACTTGCCCATTGTCGCTATCACTCTGAATTATCAGACCCCTGTATTCCAGGTTCCTGTCTCCCTGAAGGACCAGCGGACCGGTACCAGAAATGCCGTCTGTGATCAGCCGTCATCGGTGCCTCGACGCAGAGAAGTGTCGAGTCACCCCAGATCGTGTCTACACGGATCCTTACTAGAGAGGTGTGAAATGATGCCCCTGCTTGACATCGCAGTGGAGATGTGGGAGACGTGGAAGATTACGTCAGGCAGATCATTGCCTTCTATCTGCAAGCTCCCGTTGTGCAGGAAATGGCAATTAGGACAGTTCTGTAGACGTGACAGCCTCGACATCCCAGATTATAAAGCATGTGTGTCCATTTGGAGTTGTGTCGTCGTACTAATTTGGTTTGTGTTTCTTTTTATAGAACCCCAAACCAAATTCTTTTTGGTGGGGAGGTGTTACGAATCCGGATCCAGCGTCCGAGCCTGGAGCAGTGACAAACACGCCATCTGTGGGTCAGCTCCCGAAACCCCCGCCAAACGAACGACGACACCTAGTGAGGACAGCGTGTACTGGCCTCGAGGACCAGTTTCCAGTCTGGTTCAGCGCTCAACACCGCCGCTCCTGACCTCTGGTGAGGTGGTGCTCCGACGACAGCGCCATCTAGGGAGTGGATATGTCGGGCGTTTGTATCTGAGCCTGTGAGTGTGGTGTATTAGTGTCCCGGTTATTAATGACGTGTCTGCTTACAGAGCCGACCTGGGCCCACTGTGTTGAAGGTGAAGTCAGTCTACCCGAGGCAACCAGTCTCCATACAGTGAAGTTTGCTGCAGCTGTCGTGACGTCGTCCCCCCGGAAGAACACTGTGGTGTGTTAAGCCTGCCTGTGGAGTGGCAGTGGAAGGATTTACCCGGGACCGACGGTTGGAGACGATAATCCACTGGGGTATTGAGGACAGGAGGGTGATTGGTGATATCACACGAGACTCCTGTCTAGGGCATACCCCTTTTATCGTTCGTGGAGTGGCCGTGCCAGCCTTGGTGGCTCTGTACCTGCCAGCAGACCTGCTGGACGTGTGGTTGACGGCCTCCACGACGGTGCCCCCAGTGGACCTGTGTTGTGGCTGACCTGTGGCCAGGGTAGACTCGGCGTTCTCAGAGGACACGTCTTGAGGCCACGAAGAAAGCACCGCGGACTCAGCACCTAGCTTCGAGGATCCATAGTCTCCAGCAGTAGACTACAGTGTTGATCCCCTTGTAAAGTGTTAATACCCCTCCCCTTTGTGTACTCTTTTATTATATATATTTAATCGGTGAAGGTGAATATTATATTATATTAAGTTCTTACCTTTCTTTCCCTACTCCCTTTAAGTTACTTGCGTCACGGATCGCATCCCTTGATAGCCTCTACTGGCTTGGGGCCGGATATATATCTTCCTCTAACTACATCAGAGTAAGAACCCCGTTGCGTCCCGAGAGGGCCGTAACAGAGGTGGAAACAGGAGGCCAGCAGAAAGATCTAGGAGTTGATATCACGCCAAAACTGTCTCCTGAAGCCCACATCAAAAGAATAACATCATCGGGGTATGCAAGGCTGGCTAACATCAGAACTGCCTTCAGAAACCTGTGTAATGAATCCTTCTGAACCTTGTATACCACATATGTAAGACCAATCTTGGAGTATGCGGCCCCAGCATGGAACCCGTACTTTGTCAAGTACAAGACGAAGCTGGAAAAAGTTCAGAGGTATGCCACTAGGTTAGTCCCAGAACTAAGAGGCATGAGTTACGAGGAAAGGCTGCGCGAAATGAACCTCACGTCGCTGGAAGACAGAAGAGTTCGGGAAGACATTATTACTAACCTACAAAATTCTCAGAGGTATTGACAGGGGTAGATAAAGATAAATTGTTTAACACAGGTGGTATGCGAACAAGGGAACAAAGGTGGAAACTGAGTGTGCCACAGGGACGTTAGAAAGAACTTTTATCAATGTCAGAGTAGTTAAGAGATGGAATGCATTAGGCAGTGATGTGGTAGATCCTGACTCCATACACAGTTTTAAATGTAGATTTGATAGAGCCCAGTAGGCTCAGGAATTTGTACACCAGTTGATTGACAGTCGAGAGGTGGGACCAAAGAGCCAGAGCTCAACCCCCGCAAGAACAACTAGGCGAGTACACACATGAGCACACACATAATCACACACACACACACACGCCCACACATATGTAACAACCCTCATTTGCAGAATTGTTTAAAAAAGAGCCCTGAAGCTAGGTCTGCAGTTAGGAAAGTTGCCATGGAAGCAGCTTCTTCTCAAGAAGCAGCAAGATGTACAAGCCAGCTGATAGAGCGATAAAAAGCAGCATTAATAGTAGGCATTAGGGAGCAAACAGGGACCAGTTCAGTGGAAAGGAGAGACAAGGACAAAAATGAAGTTAATGAGATCCTTAAAGGGGGTAAAGATGGAGACGACTGACCAAAATATTAAAAAGGTTTTCAGGATTGGACGGTACAACAAGGACAGACACCGAGTGATAAAGGTGGTATTCACGAGCGAGAGAACAAAAGAGGACTTGTTAGCAAGAAAGAGCGGACTAGCAAATGAACAGAAGTTCAAAACAGTATTCCTGCAAAGGAATATAACAAAGTATGAGAGAATGAGGGCAGCAGTCGCGAGGAGGAAGCGCAGGGAGAGAGAAAGGAAACCGGGAGCCACAACCCCGAGCCCTATAATCCCAGAGGGGAGCGGGGAACCCTTCACAAGCAGCTCAACAGCCACAGTGAGAGAAGCACCTACCCCCATCTTCCACCCAATGGATGCCCTACCTTCCCCAACCACTGGTGCCCAAGGTGCCCACCTTGTTGACTAGTGGAAGCCATACCAAACCAAACTAGTGGAGGTGGCAACAAGGAACTTTCTAAGCCAACATGTCAGGGAACCCACTGGGATGAGAGGAAACGATGAACCAGCGAGACTCGACCTAGTCTTCACTCTGACATAAGGGAAATCGGTTTTGAGGCCCCAGTAGGAATGAGCGACCACAGTGTACTGGTGTTTGAGTATCCTGTTGAAGAAGGGTTATTAAACTCGAGGAAGGGTACTGAAAACAAAAGGCAAAAGTCACAAGTGGAGTCCCGCAGGGGTTAGTCCTTGATCCTGTACTGTTTCTGATATATGTAAATGATCTCCCAGAGAGTATAGACTCGTTTCTCTCAATGTTTGCTGATGATGCAAATATCATGAGGAGGATTGAAACAGAGGATGATAATAGGAGGCTACAAGATGACCTGACAGACTGAATGAATGGTCTAACAAATGGCTGCTAAAGTTCAACCTGAGTAAATGCAAAGTAATGAAACAGGCGGTGGAAACAGGATGCCAGGCACAGGATGCAGAATGGGAGATGAAGTACTTAATGAAACGGACAGAGAGAAAGATCTAGGAGTTGATATCACACCAAACCTGTCTCCTGAAGCCCACATAAAAAGAATAACGTCTGCGGCATATGCGAGGCTGGCTAACATCAGAACAGCGTTCAGGAACCTGTGTAAGGAATCATTCAGAATCTTGTACACCACATATGTAAGACCAATCCTGGAGTATGCGGCCCCAGCATGGAGCCCGTACCTTGTCAAGCACAAGACGAAGCTGGAAAAAAGTCAGAGGTATGCCACTAGACTAGTCCCAGAACTAAGAGGCATGAGTTACAAGGAAAGGCTGCGGGAAATGCACCTTACGACACTGGAAGACAAGTGTAAGGGGAGACATGATCACTACCTACAAAATCCTCAGGCTAATTGACAGACTATACAAGGATAAACTATTCAACACTGGTGGGACGCAAACAAGGGGACACAGGTGGAAACTGAGTACCTGCATGAGCCACAGAGACGTTAGAAAGAACTTTTTCAGTGTCAGAGTAGTTAACGGATGGAATGCATTAGGAAGTGATGTGGTGGAGGCTGACTCCATACACAGTTTCAAATGTAGCTATGATAGAGCCCAGTAGGCTCAGGAATCTGTACACCAGTTGATTGACGGTTGAGAGGTGGAACCAAAGAGCCAAAGCTCAACCCCCGCATGCACAAATAGGTGAGTACACAAAACTATATAAATTAATGTGTCCGAGGTTCCCTCTCCCTGTTGACCGTTGGTGTCTGGAAGGGGGTGGAGTCTGCCCCCCGACCCCAGGCAGGGTGGGTGTTGGAGGGGGTTCGACCCCACACATTATCTCCCTACCCCAAGTTGTCCACCCCTACCATGAGGCAGCCGGCATTTCCTTATGAGTTAGAATTTTTTAATTTTGCAGATAATAGTGTGTAATGTTTTACAATATTGAAAGAAAAAATCAGAGATATAAAAATAAACATTTAATAATTCCGAGTTTAATTAATATATTAGAAAATTAATCAAGGGGTTATCTTAGCACTATGTCACCCGACCATGTTTGTCACTTACCCAACAGCAATTAGTGTTAAACATTGGGCGAGGTTAGCCCAAAAGCGTTTATCTTCCAACCTCGGACAGAGAGAGACAAAAGTCAGGCAGACATACAGACAGACAATCCTATTTATAGACACTAAATGTATCATTGAATATGACTGTATATTCTGTATTGATTATTTTCTAGTTTAGGGCTTCTATCCCTCTAATTAGTGCTCCTGCATCTGGGTTTAATTGGAAGAGGAGTTCTGCAAGTCATGTTCGTTCGCGGTAAAGAAAAAGGAATAAGTAACTGTAGAATATATTACACTTATTATAAAATTTACACAACGTTTCGAACCTACATGGTTCATTCTCAAGTGATGTTACAGGTGTTGTTGTTAAAGATTCAGCCACCGGGAACAAAAAGTTCGAAGCAGCACGGGCTATGGTGAGCCCGTAGTGGACTTACCTGGCACAGGAGCGGGGCAAGTAGCACGGGCTATGGTGAGCCCATAGTGGACTTACCTGGCACAGGAGCGGGGCTGTAACTGAGGGGCTAATGTAACTAATATGATGATGCTACAGTAGTTGTTGTTAAAGATTTAGCTACTCAGGACGAAGTGTCCATGTAGCACGGGCTATGGTGAGCCCGTAAAAATGTAAAAAGATGCTACAGTACAGGACATTATATATATATTAGTGGGTCAGGTGAATACAAGTGGATCGAACAATGGGGGTCAGGTTAGCTCGAGTGCAGGGGGGAGTTGTGTAAAACCCTGGTTTGTGCCTCGGAGAGGCTGCAGGATCCAGTAAGTTCAGTAGAACTTCGGTTTCAACTCCTTTTGACCATGTCGTAGCACAGTTGATTAAGGCAGCGTCTGCAGGGATGCTCTCAGACGCAGGTTCGAATCCTCGTCACGGCCCTTGTGGATTTGTTTAATGGGGTCAGGTGTAGACAAATGGATCGAACAATGGTATACATATAGGTATAGAATAAGGCATGAAGGAGAAAAAAAAAGTAGATTAAGGCTAAATAGGGTATGAAACACATACAAAGATTAATCAAGTGTAGTGGGCGTGGCATGTTGAATCAGTGTCTTCTATTGTCGGCATCGTTATGTTCCGGTCTTGTTCTTACTCTCATGGAGGGTAGAGTGAACAGTTCCGTAATTAGAGTATTTATGGTAGCTTGTTCTATTTTTATGTGGATTGCTTCAAGAAGTAAGAATTTCTTCTTACATCCTGAGTTTTGTCTATTATGCAAGTGTTCTTAATCAGCATTTCTCTTGTTAGGGTGATGTCATGGGCTTGTCTCATGTGATTCCATGTTCAAACGCCTCGTCAGCTTGGTCGACGTCATTACCTATGTACTTAGATTGAAGGTTACATCCTTCGTGGGGGCAAGTGTACATGTATACAACGCTTGACTGCTGTAGAGGGTTCTCCGTCGGCTTCGGGCTGTTTTTGATAAGGAGTTCGGTAGTCTTCTTAGTTTTATATAATATGATCAGGTCTATGTTTTGGTTAGGAGTAATACTCTTTACGCCTTTATGGATTATTTCTTTCATTATTCTTTCTTCTTTTTTATGTCCACTGTGCATAGTTGATTTGTAATATAATTTTATTGGAGGTGTTGTGGTTTCTGTTCTTGGTTCAGGATTGTACCATCGGTCCAGGTGTCGTCTTATAGCAATGTTTATTTCCGTGTTGCTACCGATGGTACAATCCTGAACCAAGAACAGAAACCACAACACCTCCAATAAAATTATATTACAAATCAACTATGCACAGTGAACATAAAAAAGAAGAAAGAATAAAGAAAGAACTAATCCGTAAAGGAGTAAAAAGTATTACTCCTAACCGAAACATAGACCTCTCCCGACACAACTGTCCCTTCACAAGCCCATTTGGGGACTGTTCGCTCCACCGATCTCAATATATAGGCAAGACAACAACATTTCTTTTCCAAGGCGTCTGAGAGTGAACATGCATCAAGGAACGTGCAGTCTCTACACACACACACACACACACACACACACACACACACACACACACACACACACACACACACACACACACACACACTCACACACTCAAACTCACACTCACACTCACACACAGGAGATATCCTCTCACATAACATTAAAATTATCAACAGATACAACATAATATAGGATATGGGTGAGGGAGTGCTCATTAGACAAGCCCAGCCAACTGTCAACAACCAGCCAACTGTCAACAACCAGCCAACTGTCAACAACCAGCCAACTGTCAACAACCAGCCAACTGTCAACAGCCAAGCCAACCGTCAACAGCCCAGCCAATCGTCAACAGCCCAGCCAACCGTCAACAGTCCAGCCAACCGTCAACAATCCAGCCAACCGTCAACAATCCAGCCAACCGTCAACAACTAGTCAATTGTCAACAGCCCAGCCATCTGTCAACAACCAGCCAACCGTCAACAGCCCAGCCAATCGTCAACAGTCCAGCCAACCGTCAACAGTCCAGCCAATCGTCAACAGTCCAGCCAACCGTCAACAGTCCAGCCAACCGTCAACAATCCAGCCAACCGTCAACAACTAGTCAATTGTCAACAGTCCAGCCAACTGTCAACAACCAGCCAACCGTCAACAGCCCAGCCAACTGTCAACAACCAGCCAACTGTCAACAACCAGCCAACCGTCAACAACCAGCCAACCGTCAACAGTCCAGCCAACCGTCAACAGTCCAGCCAACCGTCAACAGTCCAGCCAACCGTCAACAGTCCAGCCAACCGTCAACAACCCAGTCAACCGTCAACAGCCCAGCCAACCGTCAACAACCAGCCAACCGTCAATAGCCCAGCCAACCGTCAAAAACCCAGCCAACCGTCAACAGCCCAGCCAACCGTCAATAGCCCAGCCAACCGTCAACAACCCAGCCAACCGTCAACAACCCAGCCAACCGTCAATAGCCCAGCCAACCGTCAACAGCCCAGCCAACCGTCAACAACTCGGCCAACTATCAACAGCCCAGCCAACCGTCAACAGCCCAGCCAACCGTCAACAGCCCAGCCAACCGTCAACAGCCCAGCCAACCGTCAACAACTCGGCCAACTATCAACAGCCCAGCCAACCGTCAACAACTCGGCCAACTATCAACAGCCCAGCCAACCGTCAACAGTCCAGCCAACCGTCAACAACTCGGCCAACTATCAACAGCCCAGCCAACCGTCAACAGCCCAGCCAACCGTCAACAGCCCAGCCAACCGTCAACAACTCGGCCAACTATCAACAGCCCAGCCAACCGTCAACAACTCGGCCAACTATCAACAGCCCAGCCAACCGTCAACAGCCCAGCCAACCGTCAACAGCCCAGCCAACCGTCAACAGCCCAGCCAACCGTCAACAGCCCAGCCAACCGTCAACAGCCCAGCCAACCGTCAACAACTCGGCCAACTATCAACAGCCCAGCCAACCGTCAACAGCCCAGCCAACCGTCAACAGCCCAGCCAACCGTCAACAGCCCAGCCAACCGTCAACAACTCGGCCAACTATCAACAGCCCAGCCAACCGTCAACAACTCGGCCAACTATCAACAGCCCAGCCAACCGTCAACAGTCCAGCCAACCGTCAACAACTCGGCCAACTATCAACAGCCCAGCCAACCGTCAACAGCCCAGCCAACCGTCAACAGCCCAGCCAACCGTCAACAGCCCAGCCAACCGTCAACAGCCCAGCCAACACCAAGCTACACAACACCAGGCTACAAATCGTGTCCACTTTTACTCTGCCTTTGAGAATGTTGACAAGAGTCAACGCAGTACTAACAGATGACAAAGAGTCATCTCTTACCGTCAGACCATAATACATGCAAAATGAACTTTGGAGAGTTAATTTCATTCTCAAGTTGAGAAAAAAACATTAGAAATATAAGGAAGATTGGTATTATAATCATTGATATCCCCCATTTCTGTCATTACATATCGGGACAAAATGACCATGAAGGAATGTATTGGTCCATGAGGACAGAGTGGGCAGGAATGTGAGGTGTCGGAGGAGGTGGAATGTGAGCAATATAGGCGGGGTATGTAGGCCAGGACGGAGCAAGGTCGCCACTATTGCTCAAGTCGACGCCTGGAGGCATGTTTACCTCCTAGCCCACTCTGGCATGCCTCCTCCCCACGCCACAACACCCCAGGCACGTGGCATGTTTGTTTACACACACACACACGCACACACACACACACACACACACACACACACACACACACACACACACACACACACACACACACACACACACACAGCAAGGAAGTGATGTGGTGGAGGCTGACTCCATACACAGTTTCAAGTGTAGATATGATAGAGCCCAGTAGGCTCAGTAACCTGTACACCAGTTGATTGACGGTTGAGAGGCGGGACCAAAGAGCCAGAGCTCAACCCCCGCAAGCACAATTAGGTGAGTACACACACACACAACAGAGCTCGAGAAGCTCAGGAATCTGTACACCAGATGATTGACGTATGCTAGGTTGGCCAACATAAGAACTCCCTTTCGAAGATTGTGTAAGCTTGTCATTCAGAACCTTGTATACTACTAACGTCAGCCCAATCACGGATTATGCAGCTCCGGCATGGAATCAACATCTAGTCAAACATAAAACAACGTTAGAGTTTAGAGATATGCCACCAGTCTAGTCCCAGAGCTGAGTGGCATGACTTGAGAGGCAAAGCTTCAGGAATTAAATTCCCCGACGCTGGAAGACAGAAGAGTTAAAGGAGACATGATTACCACATACACAATTATAATATATATTATTTTCTCTGCTGCTTCACAATTAAAAAATCTCGTATAAAATAATGATATCCTATGATATAATGTTTACGTCGTCTAGGACTACTTGACTGACTATTAACAGGACCACTCTCCCCATATCCTCAACATTACAATCCCACTCCTCGATATTCACTCGTGGTGGACCATTTTTCAAGTGCTGCCTTTCAGATGATCACTTGGAGATGACATCTGAAGATGATGCTGGACCAAGTAGTTTCATCAGCCGCCGGAAAGGTCTTTGACGATTGGATTGGATTTGCTACTGGAGAACATTGGATACTGTGTAGTGTACTCCAGTACTTGGTATCGTGACCTGACCTAAGTTACATACCTTTCATCCTCATCCTATTCTTACCTTTCCCCTTACTGTTACCTTCATCTAGAAATTACCTTCTTGTCTTACCTGCGCCTCATCTCACTCTTTCCTTATTTATTGGTCAGTTCTTTCCTTTCTCTCCCCCTCTCATCCAGTACAGCGCCGCTCCTGTACCCGGTCAGGCCACTACGGGCTCACCATAGCCCGTGCTACTTGACCCGCTCCTGTACCCGGTCAGGCCACTACTGGCTCACCATAGCCCGTGCTACTTGACCCTCTCCTGTGCCAGGTCAGTCCACTACTGGCTCACCATAGCCCATGCTACTTGACCCGCTCCTGTGCCAGGTCAGTCCACTACGGGCTCACCATAGCCCGTGCTACTTGACCCGCTCCTGTGCCAGTCAGTCCACTACGGGCTCACCATAGCCCGTGCTACTTGCCCCGCTCCTGTGCCAGGTCAGTCCACTACGGGCTTACCATAGCCCGTGCTACTTGCAACTTGCAACAGCCGGTAGATTGGCAGTCGAGAGGCGGGACCCTAGAGACGAAACTCATCTCTCGCAAGTACAATTAGAGTAACACACACACACACACACACACATACACACACACACACACACACACACACACACACACACACACACACACACACACACACATGCACACACACACACGCACACACACACACACACACACACACACACACACACACACACACACACACACACACACACACACACACAGAATGTTTAGAAACAGAAAGGATAATTAGAATTACATGTGAACCGTACCTTGCGAGGATTTCAGGGCTTAGCGTCCCTGCGGCCCGGTCCTCAACCAGACCTCCTCGTTGCTGGACTGCTCAACACAGGCTGTTGGACGCGGCTGCTCGCAGCCTGACGTATGAATCACAGCCTGGGTTGATCAGGTCCCTCAATATACCCCGAGGTCCACCATACGCAGCTCCCTAGTGGTGGTGGACCATTGAATAATCCACGAGATACATGAGGAGTTAGCACTACTGCCCTTCAGCTCAGTCTCTCTGACTCAGGAATGTGGGCAACCTGTCTTTCATGTTTCTTCCCCCTCCCCCCCTCCTCCTCACGCCCCACTCCCCCCCCCCTCCTCAAACCCCACCCCACCCCTCTCGCCTTCCCTCCCCTCCCCCCCCTCCCCTCCACCCCTCCTTAAACCCTGTCATCTGCCGCCAACTTGTCAAGTCGTTCGGATGTTCCACCAAAGGGGATGTTTCTAGTTCTCATATATATATATATATATATATATATATATATATATATATATATATATATATATATATATTATTCTACTTTGCTCTGATGAAGGCGAATTAGCCGAAAACGCGTTAAGCATTTTCTATTTTTCATATGTGGTTATTCTGCATACTTGGATCAGTGTTTTTGTGATCATTGTTGCATATATATATATATATCAATTAGGTTGAAGCCCAAGTCGATCATGAATGTTCGCAAGGTGTTCGGAATGGTTCACTCACGTTCCCATTCCCCCTTATTCCTCCCCCTCTCCCCCCCCCCTGCTCCCCCCCCCCCTTCCTGATGTGTTCGGATGCGGTGCTCACGTTCCAACAGCGTCCGGCTGCACTCTTGGGTCCTGTGTCACACCTCATTGTAATCGGTTCGGATCTTGGCATCATGTTTGACGCCTAAACCGACTTTACCTGTTCAACTCTTCCCCCCCCCTCACCCCCCTCCCAATCGTGCCCCCCTTCAACCTCCCCCCCCCCCCTTCAGCCCCCTCTAATACGTCATCAGGCTCCTCCCGTCGTCTGCAAGACAGGTAAACATTACATAAAATATGTCCTATTTGCTTATGATTCCGGAATGTTGTCCCTGGCAACAGTAAGGTAACACAGAGAGAGAGAGAGAGAGAGAGAGAGAGAGAGAGAGAGAGAGAGAGAGAGACAGAGAGAGAGCGCACCCAGAAACTTTAAATTGCAATCGCACTCTGATTGCGTTCGTGTCTGGCTATACGAAAACGACTCATTGATTTCAGATTTAGGGATACGTGAACTGTGCCAGCGGAACTGTCACTGATTTGGTCCCACCAGCCGGCCCCGGGCTCAACACTCGGCTCTTATCGGGAAATCAATGTCCATTTTCAAGTCATTCAATGATGCACATTTTTTTTCCACCCAAGTCTTCTAACCTGACGAGAGAGAGAGAGAGAGAGAGAGAGAGAGAGAGAGAGAGAGAGAGAGAGAGAGAGAGAGAGAGAGAGAGAGAGAGAGAGAGAGAGAGAGAGAGAGAGAGAGAGAGAGAGAGAGAGAGAGAGAGAGAGAGAGAGAGAGAGAGAGAGAGAGACAGACAGACAGAGAGAGAGAGAGAGAGAGAGAGAGAGAGAGAGACAGAGACAGAGACAGAGAGAGAGAGAGAGAGAGAGAGAGAGAGAGAGAGAGAGAGAGACAGAGACAGAGACAGAGAGAGAGAGAGAGAGAGAGAGAGAGAGAGAGAGACAGAGACAGAGACAGAGAGAGAGAGAGAGAGAGAGAGAGAGAGAGAGAGAGAGAGAGAGAGACAGAGACAGAGACAGAGAGAGAGAGAGAGAGAGAGAGAGAGAGAGAGAGAGACAGAGACAGAGACAGAGACAGAGAGAGAGAGAGAGAGAGAGAGAGAGAGAGAGAGAGACAGAGACAGAGACAGAGAGAGAGAGAGAGAGAGAGAGAGAGAGAGAGAGAGAGAGACAGAGACAGAGACAGAGAGAGAGAGAGAGAGAGAGAGAGAGAGAGAGAGAGAGAGACAGAGACAGAGACAGAGACAGAGAGAGACAGAGACAGAGAGAGAGAGAGAGAGAGAGAGAGAGAGAGAGAGAGAGAGACAGAGACAGAGACAGAGACAGAGAGAGACAGAGACAGAGAGAGAGAGAGAGAGACAGAGACAGAGACAGAGACAGAGAGAGAGAGAGAGAGAGAGAGAGACAGAGACAGAGACAGAGACAGAGAGAGACAGAGACAGAGAGAGAGAGAGAGAGACAGAGACAGAGACAGAGACAGAGAGAGAGAGAGAGAGAGAGAGAGAGAGAGAGAGAGAGAGAGAGAGCTGACACCAGTAATCAACTTCCAGATGAATTCGACTTCGAGAATACAACAGTTCGATGGTCTTCCATTAACCCAGAGGGAAGATGGAAGACCTGGTATTTAGAATACCAGGTCTTATTCTAAAGACCTGGAAGCAGATGGAAGCTTGTACTAAAGAGGCACCCTTCTTGAGCCCGGATGGGCACATGTATAAGCAAGTAGATGGGGTCGCCATGGGTTCTCCCCTAGGTGTCCTGTTTGTAAACTTCTACATGGGTACCATCGAGCAAAAGGTCTTAGTTGACATGGACTTGAAACCGGCCATATACTGCAGGTATCTTGACGACATTTTTACACAGGTACCTGATGTCAGACATCTGCAGGAGCTGAAGGAGGCATTCGAGCGGAATTCTGTGTTGCGTTTCACTTATGAGATGGAGAAGGATGGGACGCTGCCCTTTCTAGATGTAACAGTCACGGAAAGGAGCAGAAACTTCCACACTGAAGTCTACACTAAGGAAACCAACATAGGAATGTGCCTCAATGCCAATAGTGACTGCCCAGACAAGTACAAGAGGAGTGTTGTCAATGCTTACATTGACCGTGCTCTCAGCCACAGCTCAGGATGGAAGCAAGTCGATGAAGAACTGTGTAGGGTAAGGCAGGTCCTAGTCAACAACAGCTTCTCTAATGGTTTTGTTGAAGACATCATAAGAAGAAAGGTAAAACGCCATGCAACCTCTGAAGAGTCAACTAACACAGCACATGTACCCCGTATTAGACTATTTTACAGGAACTTCTTCTCAACAGCACATAAAACGAAGGAAAGGATCCTGAAAGATATTGTTGATAGGAACGTTATCCCTACAGACAAAAATCAGAAAATACAATTGACGATTTACTATAAAACCCCAAAAACGGCCAACCTACTCATGAAAAATTCTCCAGACACAAAGCAGAACGCCTTGAAAGAGATCAATGTCGTCTATGCCTTCAAATGCCCACTTGGGGACTGTAAGCCCCAAAGAACTCAGTATATAGGCAAGACAACAACGTCTCTTTCCAGGCGATTAACAAGGCATAAGCAACAGGGCTCCATAAAGGAACATATAATCTTCTCTCACAACACGACCATCACCAGAGAAGTGTTAAGAAACAACACAAAAATCATCGATAGGTACAGCGATAGCAGGAGGCTCGACATCTGCCAGGCACTACACATCAAAAAGTCAACACCAGCAATCAACAGCCAATTAATACACAATTATATTCTACCCACTTCAAGACTCCGTACCAATATAGAAGCATCAAGAGGAAGTATGGGCCAATAGGCCCTCTGCAGTTACTTCCATTCGTATGCTCTCATATCCAACTAATACCCATAGTTTCGTGTTCTGTCTTGTATTTGTCACAAGTTTGTTTACCTCGCCCAAATGCGAGTATAAGTAAAACGGATAAGCTGTTTAGTGTTAGTATAAGTAAGACTCTGTTTAGTGTTTTCAGGTTACAGTTGTGTGTGTAAACTAAAGTCTTTGAAAATGCAATAAATTATTACGAAACGCATTCAAGCGTCGTGTCAGACTAGAAACAAAAATTAATTTTAGAGAACTGATTTTTCAATTACCATCGTCAGTAAAAAGAATCATAAGAAATATTGAGAAAATTCGTGTTAGAATTATCAATCTCACTTTTTCGGTCATATTTAACAACATATGTTTACATGAAAGACTGCTACCAAAACATACTAATATATATATATATATATATATATATATATATATATATATATATATATATATATATATATATATATATATATATATATATATATGTTGTACCTAATAGCCAGAATGCAGTACTTGGCCTCATGCAAGGACTGATTTGCCTAATAAGCCAAGTTTACCTGAATTTATATATTTTTCATTTTTTTCTTATGAAATGATACAACTATCCATTTCATTATGTAAATTTGCCTCCTCCCCTGTCCCCTTGTCCTCCCCACCATTCTCCATTCCCCTATCCCCTCATCTCCACCATCCCCAACTCCCCTGTCCCCTCATCTTCCACACTATCCCCCACTCCCGTCCCCTCGTCCTCCCCACCATTCCCCACTCCCTCGTCTGATGCACTCCCAAATGATCTGATGTTTCCATTAGAAAATTGGGAACATCAAATGATCTGATGTTATGATCACTGATATATAAGAAAAACAGTTAAAAAAATGAAATGAAAAACATTGAAAAAATTAAAAAATAAACTATACTCACAAAATGAATGGTATGGTAAACAACACAGCTCTATTCCAACGCAGTGTCACAAAATAATTATATCAAAATGAAAATAAATCAAAATCTATGAAAATTCAATTTATCAATGCAATTCGGAAACATTGAAATGGAGTCGTAACATATATAGTATAGCGTGTGTTGCTCTTAAGTACATCAGATGGCGCTGTTTCTTAAAAAAAAAAATGTTTTTTATCTATCACAGGTGTGGCATCTATACTTATACTTACGAAATGAATGGAATTGTAAACAACACAGCTCAATTCCAACACAATGTCACAAAATAATTAATTCAAAATGAAAATATATCGAAATCTATGAAAATTCAATTTATCAATGCTTTCGGAAACATTGAAATGGAGTCGTAACATAGTATAGCGTGTGTTGCTCTTACGTGCAACAGATGGCACTGTTTTTCAAAAAAACATATTTTTTCCCATCACAGATGTTACATCTATATAATATGTATATAAAACCCGCTCGGATGCGAATGGAACAGTGTGTGAAAATTTCAAAGCAATCGGTGAAGAACTTTCGGAGATTAGCGATTTTGAACAAACGAACATTTCCATGTTTATTTATATACTAGCTGTACCCGGCCACGCATTGCTGTGGCTCAGCCACGCATGTGTGTCGCTGAGTCATAGTAACCTTCCCCTGCTTCCTAGTCCTCCCCACCATTCCTCCCTTACCCGTCCCCTCATCCTCCCCACCATTCCTCCCTCCTCCGTCCCCTCATCCTCCCCACCATTCCTCCCTCCCCCATCGCTTTGTCCTCCCGACCATCAACAGAACAGGCTTACGAAGAAGGAAATATTGAGGAAGATGAGAATCAGAGCTAACAAATAAAACGTGGTAACCCAGTTTGGTTGCGACCTGCAATGGGTC
The DNA here is from genome assembly GCF_040958095.1 of Procambarus clarkii. Taxonomy (NCBI): domain Eukaryota; kingdom Metazoa; phylum Arthropoda; class Malacostraca; order Decapoda; family Cambaridae; genus Procambarus; species Procambarus clarkii. The sequence continues at coordinate 17,521,426 of NC_091162.1, forward strand.
CGCCACAAGAGTACCACGAAGGAGAAGGACCGACGAGACATCAGGAATGAGCTTACCCGCTATCTTGTGGATACGCTTCCAGATCTGCAGCAGAGGAGTTTCGGACGTAATGGTGGAAACATAAAACTTCTAACATTCACGTTTAGCTGTAAGTATGGTCCTATGGGCCACCGCACTCGCCTTCCGAAACAAAAAAAAAGAATCAGCCATCTGCTGGCGGCAGTCTCTTCCAGGCAGCACACTTACAGCGGACAGCCTGAGTACAGTCCACATTCCAATAGGGAACGCACTTTCATGTGCCCCAAGAGGTAGAGCGAGGAATAGATCGAAGGGCAGTGTCGAAGACGGTGTCATGAAAAAGGAGGGAGCCATGAGGGAAAGGCAGAACGGAGAGGTCGGAGAGAGTTGCACAGAATGTAAATAGGTGCCAGTCAGCCTTGGCAAACTGCCACCTAGGGAAGGAGAGGGGAAGGTGAAAAGAGAAAAAGGTAACAAGGATGGGGAAATGGTCACTGCCATGGAGATCATTAAGAACCCACCACGTGAAATCCAAGTAAAAAGAAGACGAGCAAAGAGAAAGGTCAAGACAGGAAAGGGTGCGAGTTCGAGAGTCCAAATGAATGGACTCACCAGAATTCAGAAGAGACAGGGAAGAAGAGAGGACGAACGGTTCAAGAAGGCGATCCTGGGTGTTTGTCAGAACATCACCCCAGAGGGTATGTCGACAATTGAAATCACCTAGCAGGAGCACAGGCTCCGGCAAGGAGTCCAGTAGGTGTTTAAGATCGGGAAGAGAAAGTGGGACATTTGGGAGGAGATAAATGGAACAAACCATATATCATATACTCACAAAGACACGGGCAGCAGAACATTGGAGAGGCGATGGAAAAACTAGGGAGACGTTTAGGGAATATCAGAACGAATCAAGAGAGCAGTAGAGTTATGGGCCCCAGCAAAAGCTGGGGAGGGGGGGGGGAGAAAGGAATAGCCACAGAAGCGACCAGGACGAGCACCAAGCATCGACTCCTGGAGACAGACACAAAGGGACAAAAACTGTGAAATCAGAATTTGGAGGCTTTTGCTTCTGATTCAGAGAGACAGGTGTTACAGCAACAACGTACTGGGCAACGGACTCGAGCGTCTCAACAGGAGAAGAAGAATGAGAGCGAACAACGCAATGATCGCTGGGAGAGTGATGGACAACAGCCTGTACAAACAGGTGGCGTGAAGAGCTAAGAGACGGGGGAGAAGGATCGGAAGGAGGATCGGAGGGAGATGAGAAAGAAGACACAGGAGACATGACAGACTGGGTAGAAAGAAGGGAAACTCTAGACAGAGAACCAGGAGTGGGAACCCTTCGGGACAGAACGTAAAGGAACAAGGAAGGAGGCAGTGGGCGTGTCCGGGTCTAAGGCCTGGAAACCGTTATGAGACTGAGGAAGGTGGGAAGGGCGAGGAGAGGAAGAGCGCAACACACGAGAATAAGAGACACCAGCGAAAGGGGGGATTCAGTGAACTTGGCACTTCGTCTCAGGAAAAGACAAACGCTCCTGGTGCTTCAAGTTGAGGACGGCTGCCTCAAGTTTGTAATGTATATATGATCGGGCAACCCGTTCTCGCAAATTTAATAAGTCAATATTGACTTATTAAATATGTGCATAGGTGACATACTTAACATAATAGATACCCTTAAAAAGATTCATAGAAAACACCGACCTTACCTAACCTTGTTAGTATCTTAAGATAAGCATCTTATAGCTTCGTAATTACAATTATTACCTAACCTATAATAGGTATAGGTTAAGTAATAATTGTAATTACGAAGCAATAAGATGCTTATCTTAAGATACTAACAAGGTTAGGTAAGGTCGGTGTTTTCTATGAATCTTTCTAAGGGTATCTATTATGTTTAGTATATCACCTATGCACGTAGTTAATAAGTCAATATTGACTTTACGAATTTGCGAGAACGGGTTGGATCGGGAGAAGGTAGGGTGGGCCTCACTGCAATTGAGGCAGCGAGCCTGGGGAGAAGTGCACTCTGACTTAGAGTGACTTTCGTCCCCACACAAGCGGAAGAGAGAGACAGCACTGGAGCATCTGAGGGCACCATGTCCAAACTTCCAGCACTTATTACAAAGCCAAGGAGAGGGAATGTACTCCTGAATGGGGCATCTGGCACCAGCAAGAATAACAGAGGGCGGAAGTGTCCGACTATCAAAGGTAATCTTCACAACCCAAAAAGGCAGATGGCGACGACCACGAGGAGGGTCGAGTGAACGTGTCCACCTGGAAAACAGAATGGCCTTGGGCCTCGAGGATATGTTTAATATCCTCGTGGCAGTCCTTGAGGTTCCTAATACCCGTTGCAACATGGTGTGGAAGGAGAACAGTGCCAACACTGGCATATAACCGAGCATTCTTGGAGACCCAAGAAAGAGCAGCAACGACACGTATACCGAGACAGGTGGAGTGAAAAGAAACAGAGGCATCTACTGAATCAACAAGGTGCCTATGAAAGGAGAAATCGTCAGGAGAAGTAGAATCTAAATGATGGAGATCAAAGTACTTAGTCCACGTAGCAGGACCAAACTAGGTGTGGTACGAATGAGTATGGGAGGGGAGCGGATCAGAGCGGCCGTGGCGGGGACAGCGGTGATGGTCATAAGGCACAGTAGTCACAATGAGAGATGGAGCCGTGCAAGGGGACGAGGTGGTCACCACAAGGGGCTTGGGGGCTCGACCCAACCACAGAGGAGGGAGGGGAAATAGTATCTGCACGTACAACACCCAAAGAGGGGCAGGAGAGGCGTCGCGTACACCTCCCTCACCGGTCCTAGGGAGGTGTACGCGAGCCCCTCACCACGGAAGGGTCATAATGAGGGAAGATGTACGAAGGTTGTTATAATAAATGACAGGAGGCAACCTTGCGTTTTCACTGCAAGGTTTGCAGTTCCTGTCAATATTGTCACGTATCATTTGTTCATCCTTCTTGTACATCTTCGTACATCTTCCCTCGTGTGTGTGTGTGTGTGTGTGTGTGTGTGTGTGTGTGTGTGTGTGTGTGTGTGTGTGTGTGTGTGTATTCACCTAGTTGTGTGTATTCACCTAGTTGTGTTTGCGGGGGTTGAGCTTTGCTCTTTCGGCCCGCCTTTCAACTGTCAATCAACTGTTTACTAACTACTTTTTTTCTTTTTTTCCCCACACCACGCACACACCCAGGAAGCAGCCCGTGACAGTTGACTAACTTCCAGGTACCTATTTACTGCTAGGCAACAGGGGCATTCAGGGTGAAAGAAACTTTGCCCATTTGTTTCTGCCTGGTGCCGGAATCGAACCCGCGCCACAGAATTAGAGTCCTGCGCGCTATCCACCAGGCTACCAGGCCCCCCTACACACACACACACCAGGTTGTGTGTGTGTGTGTGTATGTATGTGTGTGTGTGTGTGTGTGTACTCACTCAGTTATGTTTGTGGAGGGTTGAGCTTCGTCTCTTTGGTTCCGCCTCTCAACCGTCAATCTACTGGTGTACACATTCCTGAGCTTCTCGAGCTCTATCATATCTACATTTGAAACTGTGTATGGAGTCAGCCTCCACCACATCACTTTTTAGTGCCTTTCATACTACTCTTCGTAGTAATCTGGTTCACACTTCTCCTCCTGCTGCTGTCTACTATATTTCCTGTTCGTCTTGTCCTTTCCAATACTTTGGTGCAACTGGCCGTACACTAAGTGACAGACTTTAGGAACACACAAGAAGTGTTAAGTTTGCAGACACAAACAATGATCTCTTCTGTCATGTTTGGGGACTCTAATCATCCTATTGATTTGTCTTCTAAAATTATCTTTCCTGCCTCTACACAGACGCCGTCTTGTCGACTTGGCTCTGTTACACAACCTTCCCAACATGAACCTGAGACCTGGCTTTGTTGCTGTTGGCTCTTCCCTTTCACAGTACATACTTAAATGCCCCAACTTTCCTAACAAACGTGACCTGACTTAAGCCTCCCCCTCTTTTCTTTTTTTCCCCTTTTCTCTCATTCTTACCTAATCACATTCTTCCTTCATCCGTTATTACACTCATCCCATTCTTACCTTTCACATCACTCTTACCTTCAAGGAATTCCCTTCTTCTCTTACCTGCTTCCCACCTTACACCTTACCTTCTAGGTATCTCATGCTCCTCACCTCACTCTTGCCTTATCCAATGCCCAAGCCTCCCTGTTTACGACTACCACTAACGGGCTATTCATGCCCGTGCCACCTCTTGGCTGGCTTAATCTTCATCAATCAATCTCGCTCCCGTCACGCAGGGTGCAGTCGCACCTCCACAGATCTCCAGTATCAGCTCTTGATACTGGTAATGGCTCAAAAGGGCCACCACTTACGGGCTATTCATGCCCGTGCCACCTTTTGGCTGGCTTAATCTTCATCAATCGCTCCCCATCACAATCAACTTGATAATGGTCCACGACGGACCGAAAGGTCGTCGTCTCCTCATCTTCTGGTGTGTGGGTGGTTCAGTCATCTCGTCAAGTCGCGTCCCTATTCACCAAGAGTAAGATGACCCGCCAGACATAGTTGTATGCACCAAGAGATATGTATACCCAACTTCTCGGTGTGTATATACTCCTGAGAGTTTACCTTGGGCCTGAGGCTGTGGCCAGGACTAAAGTATACTTTCCAGTTGGCCAGTGAATTATTTTGGATAACCTTAATAACTCTCAATAGGTTCATTGAGTCCAACTCTAAATTTAGCCACGAGACTGATTGTTCGTCCAGGTAAACCAACGCACAATGGTTGTGTTGTTAGCAGACAAGCAGAGAGGGAGGAGGGGGGGGGGTGGAACGGCGAGTTGGGGAGGGGGGAGATGGGAGAGAAAGGGGGGAGGGGGGAATAGATAGGAAGGTAAGGGGGGGGGGCGGGTGATACCAGGTGACAATCATATCTTTGCGCTATATCATTAACCAGCACGCGATACCTGGTTATCTAGGAATTAATCTGTTATTTTTTTGTCACTTCTCTCTCTCTCTCTCTCTCTCTCTCTCTCTCTCTCTCTCTCTCTCTCTCTCTCTCTCTCTGTCCCTGTGTCAACTACTACTATCACTAATGGTCAAATTCATTCTACTGCTGTTATCGCCAGTGAGGCAAACACTACCATTAAAAACTTGTTCCAGTTTCTACTGCTGCTACCTACCACCATCCATAACTACTACTACTACTACCAGTAACAACTACCACCACGACAACCATTATCAACACGTCTACCCCCCCGCCCCCTCCAACAACCGCAAAAGTTTCTATATCATCAACAATAATGCATTCAATTGCAACTGCAATTCCATCAACTCTCTAAATCATTACTGCCAGCAGAAGTTGCAACGGTACTATCAGATACGTTTATCAACAGAAACAGTATTTAAGAGTAACAATAGCAACAGAAACAGCAGCAACATTAACAGGAGCAACAAATATTAGTAACGGTGGCAACAGTTCCCACTGAGACTGTCATCAACAGTATTAGCAACAACAGCAACAATAATAACAGGAACAACAGTTACATGAAGAGCACCATCAACTACATCAATAACAACAACGGAAGCAGAAACAACAGCCTCAATAATAACAGTAGCAAGAACAACAACAACAGGAGCTAGAATATCAACATCAACAACAGTAGGAACAACAGTAAACAGAAAGAGGAACAGAACCCCGTTCCCTCACTAACTAATCGCAACATTTCACCGAATCAACTAATCCGTAAAAAAATGTCACTAATTAGTACGAATTAAATTCCCCCCCCCCCCTTAATATTGACGTCATCTACGCATCAATGGCAAAAGGGTATACGTAAATTGCTTGGGTCATACAGTTGTATGTAAATTAAACAGTTGTATTTTTTTTTTTACAAGATGGCAATCGCGAGAACGGGCACAAAATCCATTTTGTAAATCATCAAAAAATTTTAACTCTTGTAAATTTTTTAAATCACAAAAAATGTGTAAATTTTGTAAAAATAAATTTGCAAAATTTTGTAAATCACAAAAAATTTGGTAAATCTGAAAACATTCATTTACTAGATCACATAATGCAGGATAGCAGTCCATGCAATTACAAAGAATACGCGTTCGCAATCTTTTGCCAGTTGCACCAAACATTACGCTGCAACTTGATTTATGGACCATTACAAAATACAAAACTGCACGCGTTGGGGGGGGGGCTTCGTGGAATCCTCATTTTCTATTCCACAAGGGCTTCCACGAAGACAGAAAATTAGACGGTAAGGGTTGGTGATTTACACGCTTTTAATGCAAGTATTAAAAAAATAAAAGTCTCCCTCAAGAAAATGTATCAATAACTTGTTTTCTTAGATGTTACTGATATTAAAGACAGCATGCTATTGTCTCTGTGGCTCTATCTTCACCCGCTAAAAGAAATTACCAAAATTACAGTTCGATCTTAAAATAATAGAGAAATGCCGTGATAGACGGATATAAAATTCATTATTGAATGAGATCTTCCACACACAGGGGAGGGCTCTCGTGTCGCATATGACCTTATTATCTGGAATTGCTGTTTATGCGACAGCAGCAGTAGGAACAATAATAACTAACGCAGTGAACAATCGTTCTCTTCAGTAATAATATAGTTCTTAAAGGAGCAGTACCTGTTTAATTAATAGTAAGAACAAAGACTGCAGTAAAAGAGGTGCGAGTAGTAGTAACAACAACAGGTGTCACAATAATATAAGCCGTACAGCAGGAAAAAGAAGGAGCAGCACATCAGCAACAAAAGTAGCCTGAGCAACAGCCAGAGCAGTAACATGAGGTTTAATAGTAACAGCAGCAGCAATAGCAGCATTGTCATCAACAATAACAGATGAAATCAACGCACCCATCCTCTTGTTAAGATAGTACTCTTCGTAACTATGTGCATCACAGTACAAATATTGACGTACAAGGCAATTAGATAGTAGAATTGGGTTCTCTTCACTTTACAAGTCCGAAAAACAAACTTAAATATGCCTAGACCTATTGTAACACATATAATACCAAATTAGGCCTCAGATAACGTGTATTAGGCCTCGGAAGGTTAGGTTAGATTAGCTTAGGTTGCCTTTACAACATACAGAAACCTTTACCGGTTTGTCCAAATTCAATAGTAACGATTTCTACGTTCTAATTACCCTCTTTACGTTGTGTATGTACTACATGGTCATTCATCGTCACTATAAGTACTAACTAAACAGAAGGATGGGCTCATGCAACTGGCAAGTGATATAATACAGGACTAGATTATTCGCTATTTTTCCTCCCCCTTCCCACCGACAAACAGCGAGGTCAATGTTCGATGTTATTATTTCACACGTTAAAGCTGAGGGCTGTAATGGGCCCCATGCAGCTTACAATGTTTGCACAAAGCTGGCGCATCTGTCTGGCCCTAAAATGGCTCATCAACAGGGTCCTCAACGCACAGGTGTGCCTACAACTGCTTACAAAAATTGATCCCTAAAATTCTCCATAGGAGAATTAGTTTTAGGGAGACGTCTGCCTAGAATTCCACTTTAAAAGTTACCCCTTTGAAGGCCTGGTGATACCGTGGCGTCTACTTTAAGTTCTCCTTATAAATGGTCTGGAGTAAAGGGTATACTCAATTGTCTGACGTCCAGTAATTCGTTCTTGGGTGATTGATATCTTTATCGAAGGAATGATTGGGTGTTTACGTATGATAATGGGATTATGGGGTTCAGTGTTCACCATTCTATCACATCAAGGACACGACCCGTTACTTTCAAGGGGTTCCAGGAATTTATTGAAGCACCCCGCTCCAAGGGCTTCAAAGGGTTGATTTATCGGAGGTCCGGGACGCCAATATTGTGTGTTGATTTTCGCTGTCCAAAAGCTCTTTTGTGCTATGACATATTTGAATCAATAATCTGTTACGCACACACTCAAATGTGCAAGCATAACGCATCTACACATACACAAACTCGCGCGTATACACACACACATTAAAACACACACACACACACACACACACACACACACACACACACACACACACACATCGGTAAATCATTTTACCGGTACAAAATGGTACCGGTGAAAATCGGTACAACATTATGCCCTCTTCCAGCAATTGGGAAATTCTCCCGACATAAGTGATTCAGAGTGTGTGTGTGTGTGTGTGTGTGTACTCACCTAGTTGTACTCACCCGCAAGCACAACTAGGTGAGTACAACTAGGCGAGTACACACACACACACACACACACACACACACACACACACACACACACACTCTGAATCACTTATGTCGGGAGAATTGCCCAATTGCTGGAAGAGGGCAAATGTTGTACCGATTTTCTACAGACCGGTATCACTGACAAGCATCCCCTGTAAAACACTTGAAAGAATAATTAGGCTACGACTGGTTGCACACCTGGAGAACGTTAAGTTTGTAAACAAACATCAACATGGGTTCTGAAAAGGGAAATCTTGCCTAACAAACCTTTTGGAATTCTATGATAAAATAACGAGGATAAGACAGGACAGAGAAGGTTAGGTAGACTGCATATTTCTGGACTGCCAAAAAGCCTTTGATACAGTACCGCACATGAGACTGCTATTCAAACTCGAGAGGCAGGCGGGGGTGGGAGGAAAGGCCTCTAGCATGGATATGGAACTACCTAACAGGAAGGAGCCAAAGAGTTACGGTAATGGGGCGAGAAGTCGGACTGGCGACCAGTAATAAGTGGAGTACCACAAGGATCGGTGCTGGGACCAATTCTATTTCTAATGTATGTTTACAGGCGTAGAGTCCTACATGTCGATGTTTGCGGATGACGCAAAGTTTATGAGAAGAGTTGTGACAGATGAGGATTGCAGGATCCTCCAAGAGGACTTGAACAGGTTGTAGAGATGGTCAGAGAGAAAAAGCTACAGGAGTTCAACACGAGCAAATGTAAAGTTATGGAAATGGGACTAGGTGATAGGAGACCAAAGGGACAGTACACAATGAAGGGGAACTGCCTACCTGTGACGACTCGAGAAAGAGACTTGGGCGTGGACGTAACACCTAATCTATCTCCTGAGGCACATATAAATAGGATAACGACAGCAGCGTACTCTACACTGGCAAAAGTTAGAACATCATTCAGAAACCTAAGTAAAGAGGCATTTAGGGCGCTTTACACTGCCTACGTGAGGCCAGTCTTAGAGTATGCCGCCTCATCATGGAGTCCCCATCTGAAGAAACACATAAGGAAATTGGAAAAGGTTCAGAAGTTTGCAACGAGACTCAGTCTCAGCGTTACGAGGGTTGGGGTATGAAGAGCGCCTGAAGGAACTGAGCCTTACGACACTAGAAAAAAGAAGGGAGAAGGGGGGATATGATAGGCACGTATAAAATACTCATCGGGATTGACAGAGTGGACATAGACGAAATGTTTACACGGAATAGTAACAGAACGAGGGGACATGGATGGAAGCTGGAAACTCAGATGAGTCACAGAGATGTTACGGAAGTTTTCTTTTAGCGTGAGAGTAGAGGGAAAATGGAATGCACCTTCAGGAACAGGTTGTGGAAGCAAATACTATTCATAATTTTAAAACTAGGTATAATAGGGAAATAGGACAGGAGTCATTGCTGTAAACAACCGATGGCTCGAAAGGCGGGATCCAAGAGTCAATGCTCAATCCTGCAGACACAAATAGGCGAGTACAAATAGGTGAGAACACACACACACTATGGAGCCACCAAACAAGTGATTCACTCCCACATTGCTGTCCCACACTCATTGATGATTGATGTAGTGAGTCATTTAGAGATACAAGAGAGCTTCCTCACTCACTGTCATGGGTGGCCAAGTCATCATTATTTATGGTATAATAATAAAAAGGTAACATTGCAGTAATCACCATCAATACCACCACTATCACCACCATCACCACCATCATCACCACCATCACCACCACTATCACCACCATCACCACCACCATCACCACCATCACCACCACCATCACCACCATCACCACCATCACCACTATCACCACCACCATCACCACCATCACCACCATCACCACCACCATCACCACCACCACCACCATCACCACCATCACCACCATCACCACCATCACCACCATCACCACCACCATCACCACCATCACCACCACCATCACCACCATCACCACCATCACCACCATCACCACCATCACCACCACCATCACCACCATCACCACCATCACCACTATCACCACCACCATCACCACCATCAGCACCATCACCACCATCACCACCACCATCCTCATTAGCTTCATCACCCTCATCATCACTATCAACAACCATCATCTATATATTTTCATCATTGTCAAGATCCCACAACTCAAAGTCACAACCACCAATAAAAATAATAATAATATTAATTTATACAATACCAATGCTGTTCAATAAGCAGTTATCTAGTGTGATTTAGTGTGACTCCCACTATACTAGACTACTGTATCTACTGTATGCAGTGTGACTCACTATACTAGACTACTGTATCTACTGTATGCAGTGTGACTCCCACTATACTAGACTACTGTATCTACTGTATGCAGTGTGACTCACTATACTAGAGTACTGTATCTACTGTATGCAGTGTGACTCACTATACTAGAGTACTGTATCTACTGTATGCAGTGTGACTCCCACTATACTAGACTACTGTATCTACTGTATGCAGTGTGACTCCCACTATACTAGACTACTGTATCTACTGTATGCAGTGTGACTCCCACTATACTAGACTACTGTATCTACTGTATGCAGTGTGACTCCCACTATACTAGACTACTGTATCTACTGTATGCAGTGTGACTCACTATACTAAAGTACTGTATCTACTGTATGCAGTTTGACTCTCACTATACTAGACTACTGTATCTACTGTATGCAGTGTGACTCACTATACTAGAGTACTGTATCTACTGTATGCAGTGTGACTCACTATACTAGAGTACTGTATCTACTGTATGCAGTTTGACTCTCACTATACTAGACTACTGTATCTACTGTATGCAGTGTGACTCCCACTATACTAGACTACTGTATCTACTGTATGCAGTGTGACTCACTATACTAGAGTACTGTATCTACTGTATGCAGTGTGACTCACTATACTAGAGTACTGTATCTACTGTATGCAGTTTGACTCTCACTATACTAGACTACTGTATCTACTGTATGCAGTGTGACTCCCACTATACTGGACTACTGTATCTACTGTATGCAGTGTGACTCCCACTATACTGGAGTACTGTATCTACTGTATGCAGTGTGACTCACTATACTAGACTACTGTATCTACTGTATGCAGTTTGACTCCCACTATACTAGATTACTGTATCTACTGTATGCAGTGTGACTCCCACTATACTAGAGTACTGTATCTACTGTATGCAGTGTGACTCACTATACTAGAGTACTGTATCTACTGTATGCAGTGTGACTCTCACTATACTAGAGTACTGTATCTACTGTATGCAGTTTGACTCCCACTATACTAGACTACTGTATCTACTGTATGCAGTGTGACTCCCACTATAGTAGAGTACTGTATCTACTGTATGCAGTGTGACTCCCACTATACTAGAGTACTGTATCTACTGTATGCAGTGTGACTTCCACTATACTAGAGTACTGTATCTACTGTATGCAGTGTGACTCCCACTATACTAGACTACTGTATCTACTGTATGCAGTGTGACTCCCACTATACTAGACTACTGTATCTACTGTATGCAGTGTGACTCCCACTATACTAGAGTACTGTATCTACTGTATGCAGTGTGACTCCCACTATACTAGAGTACTGTATCTACTGTATGCAGTGTGACTCTCACTACACTAGGGCCTCCAGTGTAACTAGCACTCAATCTCAATGCATTCTTACGCCACAGACAAGCCCTTAAGTAACAAGTGAAACGGGGCAGACTTAGGCAATTTGACATGGGTCTACAGAGCTCTGTGACAGTACAGATATATAGCAAATGGGGGGATAGGACGGAAGGAAGGAATGGTGTCCACAACCAGTTGGACCATCGGGGAATCGAACGCCGACCTGCATGAAGCGAGACCTCTGCTATACCGACCAGTCCATGTGGTTGGGAAAGTTCAAGCTCAAGTATGTTAATTGAGATAAGCAAGAAATACATCTCAAAGGGATAGAGTAGCTTAGGCTATTTCTACCCCTCCTTGGTTGGGAATGATTCGTGCTGAGGTGGTCAGACAGGGAAAGGTCTCACTGAACAAGTTTCCCGCTTAAGGGCGAATTAAGAACCACATAAGGTAATGCTATGCCTATTATTAACTTTTAATTAGGCCTTAAGAGCTACACACAGGTAAAAAGTTAGAAAATAATCAGAATACAATCATACAGTACCCTCAACGCGGGTCATAAAGTATACAGTACCCTCAACGCGGGTCATAAAGTATACAGTACCCTCAACGCGGGATATAAAGTATACAGTACCCTCAACGCGGGACATAAAGTATACAGTACCCTCAACGCGGGATATAAAGTATACAGTACCCTCAACGCGGGATATAAAGTATACAGTACCCTCAACGCGGGATATAAAGTATACAGTACCCTCAACGCGGGATATAAAGTATACAGTACCCTTAATTCATTCTCCCAGTCACGCCCACGGTGACCACTGACAACCCTGGAAGACCCTGACACTCCCACGGTGACCACTGACAACCCTGGTAGACCCTGACACTCCCACGGTGACCACTGACAACCCTGGAAGACCCTGACACTCCCATGGTGACCACTGACAACCCTGGTAGACCCTGACACTCCCACGGTGACCACTGACAACCCTGGAAGACCCTGACACTCCCACGGTGACCACTGACAACCCTGGTAGACCCTGACACTCCCATGGTGACCACTGACAACCCTGGAAGACCCTGACACTCCCACGGTGACCACTGACAACCCTGGAAGACCCTGACACTCCCATGGTGACCACTGACAACCCTGGAAGACCCTGACACTCCCATGGTGACCACTGACAACCCTGGAAGACCCTGACACTCCCACGGTGACCTCAGCGCTCCCACGCAAGCCGGTCACCACGCACCAAAGACGAACAAAACAACGCAGAAAGCGTCAAAAAGTCGCGTTCAGGCTTTTCTTAATTCGCGTCTAAAAACTCACGTTCGCGTAATCTCGCGGGCTGAGATCGCGCCGCAATCTCACTGCTCATCCTCTCGCGGGAGCCCTGATCAGGGGGAGAGACCCCCCCCCCCCCTCCAGCCAATCCCCCCCATACGTGTAAATAAGGCTTTAAATGGGCTTAAGGTGGTGACATCAGTCCTTCTCCCCCCCCCCCTCCCTCCCTCAGTCCTGTGAGGGGTTAACTAGAGGGATTGGGGGGAGGGGGGCCGTGTTCCACATAATCAGGAGGGATTTATGGGGGGTCAGGGGCGAGGAGAGGGGGGGAAAGGGGGGAGGGGGATTTGGGGATGATTCGGATTCGGTGGGGTTCTTCAATTGCTTGCAATATTCCCTCTGTATCACAAGCACCACCTCCTCCTTCCTCCCTATCCTAACCCCACCTCTATCCTACCCTTCCCCCCCCCCCGTATCCTACCCTCCTCCCCATCCCCCTAACCCCACCCCCCCAACAAGCCCCGACCCTCCTCAAGAACCGGTGCTCGAGTGATAGGGTATATAGCCCTGTCTTGCCCCCTGCATGTCTCTCTCTCAACACTCATTGGTAAATATTTTTCTAACCACCCGACGACAGCTCCGAGGGCCTGGCCTAAGGGGTAGGCCGACCCTCGGCCGATAAGCCCCGAGCCAGGCTAGTGGCGTCAACTTAATCTATCCCTACCTAATCTAAGGATGAAGTTGAGTAGGTGAAGAGGAGACGGCGAGCGCGCACAGACAGACGTACAGCCCCCTCCCGCACCTCAGCTTACACTACTACTCTTACCACATTGCTCCAGAAGGTTAGCGCTCGACGTTGCCATATCAAACCTCTTCATTTTACACCTTCATTTTTTTAATTATTGTTTCCTCTTCTTGACGAGTTTTTAGGTTAGTTGAGAGTGTCTGAAGCGTTTGGGCGGCGCTGATGGCGGGCACTGTAAGACTCGGGGTGTTGTACATGGAGCACTTGTATTGATTAGGTGTTGATCAAGGCCGTTATTTTGTTGCAATGTGTTTAGTGATTATCATACGCCGCAACACGTCGCTCCCTAGGAGCCCCCCGAGAGTGAATGCTTTCGCTCACCATCTTCTGCTTTCACGACCTGTATCCATCAGAGGCACAGTCACTCAGAGCACTCTAACTGGCTCTGATTGACTGTAAACGTTGTGGTGTTTAGCTGTACAATTATTTTGTTAATGGGAGCAATTTACTGTTCAATGAATAGAGCAACCGTCCGAAGGAAAATGAAATAGAGCGCAACTCAATGAATAACTGCATTAATCAAGGTAGATTCGCATGCAAGAACGAAGCTTTCAGTTCAAGAAAAATTTTTTGCTAAATATCAACAGAAATCGCTATAATTTTTTATTTCATTTCGGTCAATCAAATAACGTACGTTAATTATACTTTTGAATATACTTTTCTTTCTGTCACTGACTTCGCTCAAGCTGTACAACACAAATTAACCAACAGACGATTGTATCTGACCGTAGAGCAGCCTGAAGATGAAATACGAACGATAACATATGAGAACTATCGCGTCTGGACGCAAGCCCGTCGCGGGTCAAGGGATATTGACCACTGATCAACACGCGCGTAAGAACCAGTTCCCCTTATCTTTCGATCGCTGTGAGTTTGTTTTGATCCGGGTTACCATGGCAACGGAACACAACACATGGAAATGTAATTATCTCTTTCCACTAATTAAAAAAAAAAAATCCTATGATATACAAACGAGCAAGTAACGTTATTATCACAATTAATTATCTATCAAGGAAGTCGTTCGATAGACATAGATGGCGTCCTCAGCTCGTCCTAATATCAACTTGGTGGGGGGGGGGCAATATTAATGGCTTCTATGGGTCTTTTTAGTACCACTAGAGGGGGGAAGGGGGGAGGGACGCAGCGCTAATGGCTCTCTGGCTCTGGCACTCTGCTGCCCCTGGGGGGGGTGGGGGGGAGGGGAGGGGGGGGTATTGATTGGCACTATTTCTGTTTTTTTATTCTCGGTTATGATTGGTGGAGAGCCGCCGGGCTGAATTGTATTTATTTTTTGGGGGGTTTGTTTGTTTGTTTTGTTTGTTTGGTTGGTTGGTTGTGAGGGTGTTGTTGTTGTTGTTTTATGATGTGTCACTCGGGTGATATGACACCTGTCAAGTCATGTCAAGATGGGGCACTGTCAACACCTGTCCTTACATCTGTCACCTGTCATGGCATGTCAAGATACGCACTATCAACACCTGTCCTTACATCTGTCACCTGTCATGGCATGTCAAGATGCGTACTGTCAACATCTGTCACCTGTCACGGCATGTCAAGATGGGGCACTGTCAACACCTGTCCTTACATCTGTCACCTGTCACATGCCTAAGACGGAAGTGACCATTTCCCAGGCCCTGGAAGTAGCCAACCTCACAACAAAACCTGAAATACATCAGACTGTATTCTAGACTGTATTCAGACCACGTGGATTCCGTCAACGAAACCAGTTGTGCCGGGAACAATGTTGACAACAGCAACTAGTCAACACTCGCAGACTCCTTCAGCCAGACCTCTTGAGAAAACACCTCCCCCCCCCTCCCACGCCCCCTCCCCCCCTCTCCTCTCTCTCTCTCTTCCCTTGCTCTTGACATATATAATATTATCTATCACAACCGATAGACAATTACTGTTGCCGAGTGGCCAACATATTGTAACAACCGCGGGGGGTTGTGAAGCTCGTATATTATTAAATAAGTGCAAACATAAGCTTGATCCTTTATTAAGGAAAGATCTAGAGGTTTCGCGAAGAGGAGGTTGAATACTTGATGAATACCCGGCCCGGATGACCAACTCACTTAGCCCCCCCCCCCCCCCGACGCAGCTAAGACCGAGGGCCCACGACGCAGCTAAGACCGAGGGCCCCCGACGCAGCTAAGACCTAGGGCCCCAGACGCGGCTAAGACCAAGGGCCCCCGACGCGGCTAAGACCGAGGGGCCCCGACGCGGCTAAGACCGAGGGGCCCCGACGCAGCTAAGACCGTGGGCCCCCGACGCGGCTAAGACCGAGGACCCCCGACGCGGCTAAGACCGAGGGCCCCGACGCAGCTAAGACCGAGGGCCCACGACGCAGCTAAGACCGAGGGCCCCCGACGCAGCTAAGACCGAGGGCCCCCGCCGTGACTAAGACCGAGGGCCCCCGACGCGGCTAAGACCGAGGGCCCCCGACGCAGCTAAGACCGAGGGCCCCCGACGCAGCTAAGGCCGAGGGCCCCCGATGCGGCTAAGACCGAGGGCCCCCGACGCAGCTAAGACCGAGGGCCCACGACGCAGCTAAGACAGAGGGCCCCCGACGCAGCTAAGACCGAGGGCCCCCGACGCAGCTAAGACCGAGGGCCCCCGACGCAGCTAAGACCGAGGGCCCCCGACGCAGCTAAGACCGAGGGCCCCCGACGCAGCTAAGACCGAGGGCCCCCGACGCAGCTAAGACGGAGGGCCCCCGACGCAGCTAAGACCGAGGGCCCCCGACGCAGCTAAGACCGAGGGCCCCCGACGCAGCTAAGACCGAGGGCCCCCGACGCAGCTAAGACCGAGGGCCCCCGACGCAGCTAAGACCGAGGGCCCCCGACGCAGCTAAAACCGAGGGCCCCCGACGCAGCTAAGGCCGAGGGCCCTCGACGTGACTAAGACCGAGGGCCCACGACGCAGCTAAGACCGAGGGCCCCCGACGCAGCTAAGACCGAGGGCCCCCGACGCAGCTAAGACCGAGGGCCCCCGACGCAGCTAAGACCGAGGGCCCCCGACGCAGCTAAGACCGAGGGCCCCCTACGCGGCTAAGACCGAGGGGCCCTCAGGTCTGGCAAATGAATCATTACATTTATGAAGTCATAAATATTACTGAAAGGCCACATCAGTCAACCTCAGGACGCCAGTGTATATGTATGATGTATTATATACATCAAATATATACATTTATGTCCACAAATACATATATATACATCGATAATCTTTTTATATCACAAGTGATTCAACAAGAGGCTCACAACAGTCACTATACAAGGCACTTTACATCTATGGTGAGTCACACAGTTACTAGTCTTGCTCCACACCCACCCAACTGGGCGGCAGCTTTACAGTCATGTGCTCCACACCCACCCAACTGGGCGGCAGCTTTATAGTCATGTGCTCCACACCCACCCAACTGGGCGGCAGCTTTACAGTCATGTGCTCCACACCCACCCAACTGGGCGGCAGCTTTACAGTCATGTGCTCCACACCCACCCAACTGGGCGGCAGCTTTACAGTCATGTGCTCCACACCCACCCAACTGGGCGGCAGCTTTACAGTCATGTGCTCCACACCCACCCAACTGGGCGGCAGCTTTACAGTCATGTGCTCCACACCCACCCAACTGGGCGGCAGCTTTACAGTCATGTGCTCCACACCCACCCAACTGGGCGGCAGCTTTACAGTCATGTGCTCCACACCCAGCCAACTGGGCGGCAGCTTTACAGTCATGTGCAAGCTGCACCTACAGTCAGCAAATTTTGGATACTTCACTAAGATTCCTGGGCAGCACATCATTATGAATGAAATACTTACACATTTCTTGAACATATAAATATATAACAACAGTTTTTACCTAAAGGTGAGCAAAGTGGCGTGTGATCTAGCACTTAACAACCCTCTCTAAAAGCCTCGTTGGCTCTCTATGGTAAGATCACAACTAACCTTATCATATACCAGCCAGGTCTGTAAACTGAAGTGATGCTCTCAGGTTAGATAATTATTAAAAGACTAAGCTATAAGAACTATGTACTTATAGTACTTATAAGTACATAGTACTTATAGTACTATGTACTTATAAGTACTTGGAAGGGAAATGTGGATAAAGATTTGGGATGGGACTGGGGGAAGGAATGGTGCCCAACCACTTGGACGGTCGCGGGGATTGAACGCCGACCTGCAGGAAGCGAGACCGTCGCTCTACCGTCCAGCCCAAGTGGTTAGGTTGAGTATTTAAGCTCACTGGGGGGAGGAGTGATATGTTGTGACTCTAAAAGTGCTCTGCAGTCCTTAAATAACCCATCACAATTAATGTTTGAAGTAGCCTTAAAATATTAAAGAAAATGGATTTTTTTCCCAATGATAATAACTCTTATATAAAATATGTGTGGATCCCGTCCCATGTTGGAGTTGGTAAACATTGTAGGTCGACTGGCCCATGAGGCTGCAGGAAAGAAAACACTGATTATGACTTTTGACAATTTAATTTTTTATGGAAGATTTGGAAGGGGGTGGAAAGTTACAGTGTGAGAAGGGGGGGGGGGGGAATGGGGGAGATAGGGGGGGGGGAATGGGGGAGATAGGGGGGAGGGGAATTATAAGAGGGGGGGGGGGGTAGAAGTTGACGTGTCTAATACACGTCACGGTCAACATCGTTGCCAAATCTCGCTACATTTTCCATCCACCAGACTACAGAACTTTTGCCCAAGCTGTAAATTATTCTATTTCACAATAACACCTCTTTTACTTTATTTGTTCTCACCAAAACAACGATTTTAACCCCCCCCCCCTCCCCTTCCCCCCTCGCAATTTACTAAATCATACATCATACACCAATGTAGGTGTATGTCCCCCTGCACGAATCATTCACAAGAGTTCTGGCACTCCCCCAAACAAGTGCCTAAAATATTTAGGTGAGTCAGTTGCCTGCGGGATGCCAATGGGGGGACATCGTTCGTGGGGGTGGGGGGGAGCTACTCATTAATTACCTTGAAAATCATCAGACTCATCCAGTGAGATTAATGATGTCTGTTTAGTTCATCAGATGAGTGAAGTCATCAAGTCCCCCGACGTGCTATAGAGAGGTAAGAAGCCTTGACTTCCTTAATTAGCTTTGGATGTGTGTGTATTCTATATACACATACAGTGAGGCCCACCATACAGTGATGGTGACTGTAAACTCTCACCATAGAGTGAGTGTGTGTGTGTACTCACCTAGTTGTACTCACCTGGTTGTTCTTGCGGGGGTTGAGCTCTGGCTCTTTGGTCCCGCCTCTCAACTGTCAATCAACAGGTGTACAGGTTCCTGAGCCTATTGGGCTCTATCATATCTACACTTGAAACTGTGTATGGAGTCAGCCTCCACCACATTGCTTCCTAATGCATTCCATTTGTCAACCACTCTGACACTAAAAAAGTTCTTTCTGTGTGTGTGTGTGTGTGTGTGTGTGTGTGTGTGTGTGTGTGTGTGTGTGTGTGTGTGTGTGTGTGTGTGTGTGTGTGTGTGTGTGTAGATCGTCACAAATTCCAATGATTCAAAGCTTCTAACCAATTAGCTAACATAACCTGAGAGGAAACTGTCCCTTAGAACAGTGGTTAAAGTCACAGTGATCTGTATACATACTACGCCTGAGACATACAGTAAAATACAACAACAATACGCGAGGCCAGTGTATTACCGTCACTGATAGATTGCTTTCTGACGATCTATCTATATGTTAATCCTGTCGGAGTACGTCTGTGTTTCTTTAACGGTGAATACAAAGTGAGTTTGACTTGAACAGCGTTTTGACTTTTACCTTACTGTCAAAACACCCTTTTCATACTAGGAAAAGGGGCCACAGAACTATAAATCATTACAAACCAGGAAAAAAAAAAATCGGATCTCATGGACACATTTCAAACACTGAATAGGTCAAAGAAGACTTTAAATCCAGACTACTTGTTCGAACAATTCCAATATGTGCCTTACTCAGGAGATATCGCGGGGGATCGAACGCCGACCCGCAGGAAGCGAAGCCGTCCCTGTACCAACCAACCAGTCCAAGTGATGGGGCATCGTTCTTTCATGCCATCAAAATACAACATGAAATCATTCCCACGAGTCCTATGTAAACATAGGACTGTGTCAAGGTCACAGGATCTAAGGGTAATGGGTATACATATAGGACCTCCTATATGTGTACCCATGGACTATAGGACCTCCTATATGTGCCCGTGGACTATATAGGACTTCCTATGTATCATATACCTATATCACAGGAGTTGGGGGGTCATAAGTACATAGAATTAAAAACATTATCCCTGGTATTTTAAGGTAAATTTTTTTTTTTATCAATGGTTCACCATTTATATTATTATTCTAAATGTTATCTGTTTCCCCCAAAGACAAATTGTTTACTGGGTTGTACTGAATTGCCAGAGCGCACTACTGGGGCTAGTATCCAAAGCCCAATTTGCCTAACAAGCCGAGTTTTCTGAATTATAAAATTTTCTAATTTTTTTCTCATATGGAATGATTAAGCTTTCCATTATTTTATATTATGATCTGTTTATAATTTGAGTTAAAACTAGCGTAGAAATATGCCCGAACCTATCTTAACCTAACCAAGTCAGTAGTTATGTTCTTAATACGATATAATAATATTAATTCAAATCAACCAAATCGATTTTTTTTATATAATGAAAATCCCTCTGCCTGTTAGGCTTCCATAATATGCCTATTAATAAAATAATTAGATCATTTTCTTCAACAAGCATATGCAGTAGTTAGTTAACCTCTACTGAAGATGTAGTTTGTTCATTAAAAAACCGTTTTTCTGCTTAGTTAATTTATACTTGATAACCGGTTTTCAAAATATAAAAACAGATGAGAGAATTATTATAGTACCCCAAACATACAACTCATTTTCTTCTACAAATAAAAGAATGAATGCTGTTTAAGGACAGACTAAAATAATTTTGTATCTTTTTTTTCAGATCAATATTAATCAATCCATTTATATTTATGAAGAGTTCAGTGCATATGAAGATATGAAAGATTATGAAGAAATCTTATTACTTATCTCCTAACCGCTTCCCACAATCAGACCTAGTCGCAGAGCTAAATTCCTAGCTTTAATAAGATTGGCCAAGCTAAAAACTTGATTAGGGTATCAAGTCATGCCGCTTTAAATTAGACATTAACGTGAGAAGACGTAAGGACCTCTTGGCCTCTTCCTCAGACAGTTACTGGGAAACATCTCACTCCAGCTCATCACAAAAGGATATTCTAACTGCCAGTGAACTATCTATATTTATCTATTAAGTTCAACTATTAAACTAACTTGATTCAATGTTGATAACGCAGGGGAAATTAAAATATTAGATTAGCCGGTACTTTCAACTCCAAAGGTACACAGTACCGTGACATGCACCGCACCATTGATCGTGAGACGATCAATGGTGCGGTGGTCACGGTACTGTGTACGTTTGTGGTTGATCCTGACAACCCGTCTTCACGTACGCCAACTCCATTCCATCCAGTGGTCGACCCCAGAAACGTATTCATTAGTTTTAACATGCAATATAACAATTCCTATTTAAAATAGGAATTTTCTCAAATATAAATTAATATTGTTATATATTAGCATTCTGGGCATATTTAGGCATTGGTTAGGTGTTTAGGTTTTGTTGGCGATTATTTGTATTTGTAGTACGTGGGTGAAGCATTTATAGCATTGTGGTTCAACCCGTCCTCACACTAGGCTGGTTAAAGCAGCGGCCGTCCTCCCCAGACGCATTCATCAAGTTTAACATAATGTGTATTAAAAAATTGGTTTGTTCTCATATATAAATTAAATATTATTATGCATATAATTTCTATGTATAATTAGGCGTATGTTAGGTTAGGTGTTTAGGTTCTGTTGGCGATTATTTGTATTTGTAGTACGTGGGTGAAGCATTTACAGCGTTGTGGTTCGAACACAGGACGTGATCGAAGCACTTGTTCCGAAAGTGTTCGGACGTCATCAGTTGTGAGTTGTGTGTAAACCGTTTATATTAATTAGAGTCATAACACTCTTCTCTATCAGATCTCAAGGCGTCCACCTCCACCCCCTCCCCCCTGTCTATATCGTGTCTGAAGGAGTCTCCCCCCTGTCAATAAGTCTGAAAGACTCCACAAAGACTGTACAACCACTACGTCAACTAATGATGTGTCTCCTTGTAGCGTTTCTACATCCTCAAGTCTGAAGTTCAAGCATCTCTGCGCCTATGTTACTTCAATTTCGAAAAAGGCCTCTCTACCTCTGCAACCTCTACTTCAAGTCTGCAACCATCCACCGCCTTGTCATCAAGGGTGAAAGTCCCCCTGTCCGTCACTTCTGCCACGTCCTCCCCTACGGCTTTAAGACTTACAATGGTAAGATGGTAGGTAGGTCAGGGTAGGTGGATTCACGTGGACTTTTATGGACTTGGTGAAAGCCCATATAGCCTCTATGGACTTATGAGAAAGTTCATGACCTGAGGAAGCACATGGTATAGACGAACTTTGAGAAAGTCCAGAAAGGACCAGAATGGACTTCTGGTCACAAAAGTCCAATCTGGTCATCTGTTTTCATTCTGATCAATAGAATCACAGGGTATATATGGACTTGGTGAGTGCACATAGCCAGCACCAACTTAGGGGGTACCACACAGCACTTTGAACTTGCAAAAACGTACATATTCCGTATGAACGTGGAGGAAGTACGTCGCTTACGTGGACTTAGAGAAAGTGCATCTCCTGTGTGTATTGTGCAGATGGCCTGGAAGTACTTGGACCAATCACATAGTCAAGTAGAGTGACGAGACGACAATTGCGAGTGATATCTTGAGGTTATCTTGAGTTGATTTCGGGGCTTTAGTGTCCCCGCGGCCAGGTCCTCGACCAGGCCTCCACCCCCAGGAAGCAGCCCGTGACAGCTGACTAACTCCCAGGTACCTATGTGCACGTGTACACGTGTACCCAGGTACACGTGTGATGAGTGATGAGTACATGTAGAGGTGAAGGGGGTGCTGTTAACTGCATTAAAACTTTATAAGCAGTACGAAGAACTTGTATTTCCTTAGTTGTGCTTGAATTCACTTAGTTGTGCTTGCGGGGGTTGAGTTCTGCTCTTTCGGCCCGCCTCTCAACTGTCAATCAATCAACTGTTACTAACTACTAACTATTTATTTTTCACACACATACACACACACACACACACACACCCCAGGAAGCAGCCCGTGGCAGCTGACTAACTCCCAGGTACCTATTTACTTCTAGGAAAACAGGGGCATCAGGGTGAAAGAAACTCTGCCCATTGTTTCTCGCCGTCGCCCAGAATCGAACCCGGGACCACAGGATCACGCGTCCAGCGTGCTGTCCGCTTAGCCACCGGCCCTATTGTGTTCCCATTGTGTGTGTGTGTGTGTTTTCACTTATTTGTGCTTGCAGGATCGAGCATTGACTCTTGGATCCCGCCTATCGAGCCATCGGTTGTTTACAGCAATGACTCCGGTCCTATTTCCCTATCATATCTAGTTTTAAAATTATGAATAGTATTTGCTTCCACAACCTGTTCCTTAAGTGCATTCCATTTTTCCACTACTCTCACGCTAAAAGAAAACTTCCTAACATCTCTGTAACTCATCTGAGTTTCCAGCTTCCACCCATGTTCCCTCGTTCTGTTACTATTCCATTTGAACATTTCGTCTATGTCCACTCTGTCAATCCCCCCTGAGTATTTTATACGTTCCTATCATGTCCCCCCTCTCCCTTCTTTTTTCTAGTGTCGTAAAGCTCAGTTCCTTCAGGCGCTCTTCATTCCCTATCACTCGTAACGCTGGGACGAGTCTCGATCGTCGCAAGCTTCTCAACCTTTTCCAGTTTCCTTATGTGTTTCTTCAGATGGGGACTCCATGATGAGGCGGCATACTCTAAGACTGGCCTCACGTAGGCAGTGTAAAGCACCCTAAATGCCTCCTTACTTAGGTTTCTGAATGATGTTCTAACTTTTGCCAGTGTAGAGTGTCTGTAGAGTGTAAAGTGTTGTACCGGTCTTTCTTGAAGATCGGTACAACATTTGTCCTGTTCCAGCAATTGGGCAATTCTCCCGACATAAGTGATTCATTAAAGATCATTGCCAGAGGCATGCTGAGGGCCTGCGCTGCCTCTTTTAGTATCCACGGTGATACTTTGTCTGGTCCAACCGCTTTAGTTGCATCCAGTGTTGTCAACTGTTTCATTACCTTCTCTGCTGTCCCCTCTATATCTGATAGTCTTTCATCTAGGGTAATCTCTTCTAACAATGGGAGCTGCTTAGGCTCGGTTGTGAACACTCCATGGAAACTTGCATTCAGTACCTCGCAGATTTCCTTGTCACTTTCAGTATATGCCCCCCCTGTCTTCCTTAGTCTTGTCACTTGGTCGTTCACCGACATTTTTCTTCTTATATGGCTGTGTAGTAATTTAGGTTGCTTTTTTGCTTTGATCGCAATATCGTTCTTACAATTTCTTTTCAATGCTCTTCTTATGTTAATGTAATAGTTCTTAGCTCTGTTGCATCTGATCCTGTTGGCCTCTGTCCTTTGTCTTCTGTACTTCCTCCACTCCCACCTGCTTCTCACTTTTGCTTCCTGACACTGTCTATTAAACCATGGGTTATTATATTCCCTCCTGCTTTTTTCCTTTACTGTTGGTATAAATCTCTCTTCGGCCTCCTGGCATTTCCATATGACTAGGTCCATCATATCTTGGACTGTTTTTCCTCTAATTTCTTCCTCCCACTGCACTTCTCCCAGATAGTCCCTTATCCTCTTATAGTCCCCTTTCCTGTAGTCAGCTCTCCTTTCCCAGACCTCGTGTCCCATGTCACAAGTTTGAATTCCATCATGTAGTCAAAGACTAGGACACAATGGTCGCGGGCCTCTAGAGGTATTTCATGCTCCAAATTCTCGATGTCTTCTACGTTCTGGGTGAAAATCACGTCTAATAGGCTCGGTGCATCTCCTCCTCTTTCCCTTGTGTCTTCCTTCACATGTTGTGTTAGGAAATTCCTGTCTATAACATCTACTAACTTTGCTCCCCACGTTTCGTCCCCTCCATGGGGATTCCTTGATTCCCAATTTATCTCTCCATGATTTAGGTCCCCCATGATCAGCAGCTTCGCTACTCATTCTTTGGGCTAATGTTGCTGCTTTCTGCAGTTCATCTATGCATGCCTTGTTGTTGTCATCATACTCCTGCCTGGGTCTTTTACTGTTTGGTGGGGGATTGTAGATTACCAAGATCACAATCTTCCTCCCATCTGCTGTCAGAGTTCCATGCATGAAGCTTGTGCTCTCACTGGCACCCCGATTTCCCAGGTCTTCAAACTTCCATTTCTGCTTTATTAGGAGTGCCACTCCTCCTCCCTGTCTCTGTGTCCTGTCTTTTCTTATCACCTGGTACCCCTCTGGAAAGATTGCATCCGAGATTATGCCATTTATTTTAGTTTTCACTATTGCAACTATGTCAGGATCTGCCTCACTCACTCTTTCTTTTACCTCTTATGCTTTATTAGTTACCCGATCAGCATTGGTGTACCAAACCTTGAGACTTTTCTTGGAAACTTTGGTGCCTGAGTACACCCTATCTATGGGGGTTTGGGGGGGATGTGGGGGGGGGGGTGTCTGGGTGGATCTGGGGGGTGAATGGGGTCTGGGTGGGAGTGCCTGGGGGCGAATGGGGGGCTGGACATCCAGGAAGGTAGGCAGGAAGGTCTGGGGTAGGGCCTGGGTAGGTAGGTCTGGAGTAGGAAGGGCATACTGGGTCTGAAAATTAGGGAGGGTTTGAGAAGCATAGAGGGGGAGGGTGAGAGGTAGTGTGAGGCTGAGAGTCAGATAGAGGTTGAGAGGTTGGGGGGGGGGGAGAAGGATAGAGGGAGTAGGGGAAGAGGGGAGGATGGAGCATGGATTGTGAGAGTGGCAGAGAGGTTGTATTAGTCAGGGGGAGACTCAGGGGGTAGGTGTGGGCATTGGGGCAGAAGGGGGGAAGAGGGAAATGGAGGAAGAGGTGTGTGTGTGTGTGTGTGTGTGTGTGTGTGTGTGTGTGTGTGTGTGTGTGTGTGTGTGTGTGTGTGTGTGTGTGTGTGTGTGTGTGTGTGTGTGTGTGTGTGTGTGTGTGTGTGTGTGTGTGTGTGTGTGTGTGTGGGAGCTATAGTGGCATATGAAGTGAAATAATATGTTGTATACAGCTGATTCATTTTATAAATATTGGATTACATGTGTTGATATTGCTGGAGATTCCCCTTCACAGCCAGGCACACGGACGACCACAGCCAGCCACAGTGTCATATACAACAAGGAGCAACCAGTGCCCAATCGCTCCCACGTCCCTAGCTCTCCCCCATCTGCAAACAGCGGGGCGACCTTCCCTCCGCACCTGCCCTCTGGCGACCCCGAGGAACGAACCGATTCCTCGGAGAAACTGGACGCCTGGCAGCCAGTAGAGGGGAAAAGAAAACGGAGGATGAGGAGAAAGGAGAACGGGAGAGGACTGACTGAAGCATCACCGCCGCCACTCCCCCAGACGTCGTCCACAGCACCGCAGCAGCAGAGGACACAGCCGCTGGCCACCGGACCTGAGGTAAGGGCCGGACACCTGGTGTGTCCTCGTGGTCTTAGAGCCGGAAAGGGGCCGGACACCAGGTGTTTCCTCGTGGTCTTGGGACCGGAAAAGGACCCCAAGTGGCGTTTTCATCGCCTTGGGATATGTGGGACTCGTCAGCTTAAGGATTTCATCGGGTCGGGTGCTATCCTGGTAGCTCAGATAACGACTGGGATGGTATTCCAATGGTACAGTACTCACTGGGATGATATCATGATAGAGCAGAACCAGGTGGGATGGTATCCCAATTGTTCAGAGTTTAACCATTTAATGCCCAACGGGACAGTATTCCAATAGTTCACAGCCTAATGGGATGGTGTTCCCGTAGTGACTAGTTTAATGGGATCGTTTCCAAAGTTGCAAATTATTTTTACAATTCAATTATGGTACACGTAATACCCGTCATGTGCTTAGTGGTAAAATTTACAGATGCATTCCACACTTATCCTGTGAGCAGTGGTGGCATACCCATCCTGTGAGCAGTGGTGGCATACCCATCCTGTGAGCAGTGGTGGCATACCCATCCTGTGAGCAGTGGTGGCATACCCATCCTGTGAGCAGTGGTGGCATACCCATCCTGTGAGCGGTGGTGGCATACCCATCCTGTGAGCAGTGGTGGCATACCCATCCTGTGAGCAGTGGTGGCATACCCATCCTGTGAGCGGTGGTGGCATACCCATCCTGTGAGCGGTGGTGGCATACCCATCCTGTGAGCAGTGGTGGCATACCCATCCTGTGAGCAGTGGTGGCATACCCATCCTGTGAGCAGTGGTGGCATACCCATCCTGTGAGCAGTGGTGGCATACCCATCCTGTGAGCAGTGGTGGCATACCCATCCTGTGAGCAGTGGTGGCATACCCATCCTGTGAGCAGTGGTGGCATACCCATCCTGTGAGCAGTGGTGGCATACCCATCCTGTGAGCAGTGGTGGCATACCCATCCTGTGAGCAGTGGTGGCATACCCATCCTGTGAGCAGTGGTGGCATACCCATCCTGTGAGCAGTGGTGGCATACCCATCCTGTGAGCGGTGGTGGCATACCCATCCTGTGAGCGGTGGGGGCATACCCATCCTGTGAGCGGTGGGAGGAAATGTTACACAAGGACTGAATTCTACAAACAGATTTGAACCTCTTTTTTCCAGTTCGGCAACAGCCCGTTTGAGTGCAAGGTGTGCTACGTCGACTTCGACGACTGCGAACGCCGTCCACGGAACCTTCCCTGCGGCCACGCCTTCTGTACCCGCTGCATCGCCAGTACCATCAGGAAGAACTCGCTGCTCTGCCCCGCCTGCCGCCTGCGGTACGCCTGTACGGCCGCTACTCAGTTTCCCATCAGCTATATGGCCGAAGAACTCATGAAGTCTCTGAGAGAGAATCACAGACCGTCAACAGCCGGCTCCGAACCTCCTCGGGATAGCCAGAAAGTCATTGAAATGAGGCTGGAACATCTGAGGCGCGAACAGAAGAACATCATCCGTTCCAAGATTGTTGACTTGGAAAAGACAAGATCTCAACTGGATGAGCGCGAGAAGCTGCTCAACAACCTGAAGAAGGACTACGTGGACCTCATGGCTAAGTTAAACCGAGTGACCATAGACACCCTGGCTGACCTGGAGAATGACCACCGGAGCCTGAAGAACTTACGCGAGGAAGGCGTCAACAAGCGGCTGCTGGAAGCCATGCTGGAACACGACTCGGCGGAGTTCAACAAAGCGCGGGAGATCGGAGCCGCAATCGACGAAGCCAAGATCATTGATCAGCAAGTGAGCTGCTGGACCCGCAGGTGCCAGCTGGTCCCCAATGTCAACACTGTCTGCACAGCCTTAAAGGTCCGTGGGAAACGTTCACTTCGCAGTCCATATTTGCATGATAATTATCTTGCACGTGCAACATTTGCGACGCTGAGTTGGTCTATGTTTTGTGTGGGTAAAAATATTGCTGTTTCGAAGCTTGGTGATGGTTTGATGTGGACGACCAGATATTATGGTTTCGGAGCGAATTGCCGATCAATTCTAAAAAAAATACTTGTGATTCTCAAGGTATACAAATAATGTGAAAGTGAGTCTTAGTATCACATGGACACATAACTGAGAAAATACCTTACTGTTTATATTATGTTTATGTTCTGTGAACATTAACTACTGTCAACAGTATTATTACCAGAAGGAAGAGAGGGAGACAGAGATAGAGAGAGAGAAAGAGAGAGAGAGAGAGAGAGAGAGAGAGAGAGAGAGAGAGAGAGAGAGAGAGAGAGAGAGAGAGAGAGAGAGAGAGAGAGAGAGAGAGAGAGAGAGAGAGAGAGAGACAGAGAGAGAGAGAGAGAGAGAGAGAGAGAGAGAGAGAGAGAGAGAGAGAGAGAGAGAGAGAGAGAGAGAGAGAGAGAGAGAGAGAGAGAGAGAGAGAGAGAGAGAGAGAGAGAGAGAGAGAGAGAGACAGAGACAGAGACAGAGACAGAGACAGAGAGAGAGAGAGAGAGAGAGAGAGAGAGAGAGAGAGAGAGAGAGAGAGAGAGAGAGAGAGAGAGAGAGAGAGAGAGAGAGAGAGAGAGAGAGAGAGAGAGAGAGAGACAGAGAGAGAGAGAGAGAGAGAGAGACAGACAGACAGACAGAGATAATGTTCCTAATGCACACTTCCCCCCATATATCACATTCTTTCACTCTTCTCCACAGGTCCACCACGCCATGGCGTCAGCTCTAGGAGCCATGAAGCGTTAAACCGGACCAGCCAAGAATAGTGATGTCCTCTATCAATTCCTCAAGTGGCTTGTTAAGAAGCCCCGGGATACTCAAGCGCTCTTTCGCGTCCCCGCGAGAGCTCTCTACCTCCTACATCTTGACTGAGGATGTAGTTTACGGGACTTGTTGATACAGATTGTTGAAACCCAAAACGCTGTTACTGCTGTTTGTTGGTAGTAAACGGCCGGTTTTTTTTTTTTTTTTGGGGGGGGGGAGAAGTGTGTGTGTGTGTGTGTGTGTGTGTGTGTGTGTGTGTGTGTGTGTGTGTGTGTGTGTGTGTGTGTGTGTGTGTGTGTGTGTGTGTGTGTGTGTGTGTGTGTGTGTGTGTGTGTGTGTGTGTGTGTGTGTGTGTGTGTGTGTGTGTGTGTGTGTGTGTGTGTGTGTGTGTGTGTGTGTGTGTGTGTGTGTCTGTGTGTGTGTGCTGGACATTGTCCCTTGGCTTTAGGACGGTAAATTGTTCCAGAGTGTGAGCAGGCAGCCTTGTACCACCCTGACCTGACACCACGGGCGTGGTACAGTGGTACAGCTCGCGGCTGGCGGCAGTCCGATGGACGCGGGTTCGAGTCACTTCCAGCGCTCCAGTTGATATTCTCAATGATACATATATACCACATCAGTGTGGTTTGTCTGTGTATTATAATAATGCCCTCATATGGCGATCCCAACCCGAGAATATGGACACAACCTCATTAATCATGTTAAGTTACTGTTACTTATTAATGTGTGGTGATTAATGTGGTCTGAGGATTACTATGTTCAAGTCATCTGAGGATTCCTATATCCTGGTAATCTCAGGATTACGATATCCAAGTGATATCAAGATTGCCAATCTAAACGATCTCAGGATTACCATATCTCAGTGGTCTCAGGATAATCACTATCATTTACCATACAGTATAAAGGGCCCAGCAATTAATCCATGCCTAGCAGGTGTATGTATCTGTATAAGAGATTATAATAA
>NC_091162.1:17552243-17554743 GCF_040958095.1 Procambarus clarkii
AGAGAGAGAGAGAGAGAGAGAGAGAGAGAGAGAGAGAGAGAGAGGAGAGAGAGAGAGAGAGAGAGAGAGAGAGAGAGAGAGAGAGAGAGAGAGAGAGAGAGAGAGAGAGAGAGAGAGAGAGAGAGAGAGAGAGAGAGAGAGAGAGAGAGAGAGAGAGAGAGAGAGAGAGAGAGAGAGAGAGAGAGAGAGAGAGAGAGAGAGAGAGAGAGAGAGAGAGAAACAGACAGCCAGAGACCCAGAAAGAGTTAGTTCCCCTTAAAAGTCAAGATTAGTCAAGTCAGACAGTAATATGTTCCCCTGAAATGCTGATGTCGCTTCCTTTAGTCAACTTGAGATAGGAACCCCCCAAAAAAGCTATTTCTCTTAGAAAACGGTGTCCGTTCCTCCAAATTCTCAAGCGTCACAACAAAATATTCTTAGTACCAGTATGAATGCTGCTGTTCTTAGTCAAGTTGTCATTCATATTATTATTCTTTATTTTTATTTATCTGTAGTAGCATTAATAATAATATCAACAACACACTATAAACAGGAAATTCAGTGAACAGAGACAACAGCATAACTCCTCCACTACAACCCACCAGCCAACAGAGACAACAGGAACGCCTTGAAAACGGAACACATGAACGGAAGACACACACATAACACATGAAGCAGCGCCGCGGTGGACGCAGATCAAAGAGCAAGATAACTATTGTTGTACTCCTCCGGCCTGCGCCACAACCCCACAACACTCCCAAAACAACACAGACACACACACGTAAAATCGCACAAAATCTTGGGGGGAAAAACATGTTTTCTCTTATTTAGCGACTCTCTGAAAACTGAAAACAAACAGGGTATGTGATACGGGTGAGTGGAGCTCCACTGGGGTGATTCTGGGGTCATTCTGGGGGTCATTCTTGGGGTCATTCTGGGGTCATTTTGGGATCATTCTGGGGTCATTCTGGGGGTCATTCTGGGGGTCATTCTGGGGTCATTATGGGGTCATTATGGGGTCATTCTAGGATCATTCTGGGGGTCATTCTGGGGGTCATTCTGGGGGTCATTCTGGGGGTCATTATGGGGTCATTATGGGGTTATTCTAGGATCATTCTAGGGGTCATTCTAGGGGTCATTCTGGGGTCATTCTGGGGTCATTGCAATGTTCTTGTACCCCGCCTGGGGTCGCTGGGACTCTCAAGAGAGCGACTGAAGCAGGGATGGAGTGGATTGTATATCGAGGACGACCCCTCGATGTAGTGGTGGAACTACTGTAGTGGCACAATTACTGTAGTGGTGATAATACAAGTCCTGCAACACAGCACTTGTAACATCACCACTGTAATATAACAGTGATCACAACCTCCACCACAACCTCACTTCACCAGCCAAGGCGAGTTACGAAACCATTCCATCCTGTTAGTATTATCTTTGATCACTATTCATAGCTTTCATTGATGTTATTAATCTCAGGGGAAAATGGTCATGCTAATTTAGATACACGCGTTAATGTATTTTTATTTGTAATTAGTTTTTATTGACTTTTTGTAATGTATCGCTATCGGTGTAATCTTCTGTAATCGTTAGAGTAACTAGCAGTAATATTTATTACTATTATTAAGATTAATTTGAATGCATCAATTATTCTAATGCAAAAATTACGCGGGGGATGGTAATTAAATATTTTTCTGTCGGTATATATATATATATATATATATATATATATATATATATATATATATATATATATATATATATATATATATATATATATATATATATATATATATATATATATATATATATATATATATATATATATATATATATATATATATATATATATATATATTATTAAATATGACCGAAAGAGTAAGATTAATAATTCTAACACGAATTTTCTCAATATTTCTTATGGTTCTTTTCACTGTTGATGGTAATTGAAAAGTTATTTCTCCAAAATTCATTTTTATTTCTATCTAACGCGACACTTGAACGCGTTTCGTAATAACCTATTACATTTTCAAAGACTTTAGTTTACACACACACAACTATAACCTGCAAACACTAAACAGAGTCCTACTATGCTATAATTTAAACGGCTTTCATTTTATATACCCGCATTTGGGTGAGGTGATATGTTACAACAGTTTTGGATGAGGTGAAAACATAAGACAGAACACTAAACAATGGGTATAATATTGGGTAAGTTTAAAGGGAAGAATGGAAGTAACTGCAAAGGGCCTATTAGCCCATATTTCTTGATGCTTCTATATTGGAGCGGAGTCTTGAAGTGGGTAGAATATAGTTGTGCATTAATTGGCTGTTGATTGCTGGTGTTGACTTCTTAATGCGTAGTGCCTCGCAGATATCAAGCCGCCTGCTATCGCTGTATCTATCGATGATTTCTGTCTTTTTGGTTAAGACTTCTCTGGTGATGGTCTGGTTGTGGGAAGAGATTATATGTTCCTTAATGGAGCCCTGTTGCTTATGCATCGTTAATCGCCTGGAAAGAGAT
>NC_091162.1:17559743-17589743 GCF_040958095.1 Procambarus clarkii
AGCCTAACCTCCTAAAATTACAACATAAATAAATTAACCAATCCTAGGCCTAATATAATACAATTATGATACACTAAGCCTACAATTGTTTAAAATCGCTCATATACTAATTAAGTGGTTGAATAATACAATGATTTCAGTGCTAAAAAGGACAGCACCTATAATGACATCGTTAGACCTTTCTTGCGACTAATTGCGCCAATTAAGTCATCCTTGAGGGTATTGTGTTTGTGGATATTGTAGGAGGGAGAGTATTGTGGTTATCGTACGCTGGAGGCAATTGTGGTTGAGGATATATATATATAAAAAATTGTATCAATATATATATATATATATATATATATATATATATATATATATATATATATATATATATATATATATGTCGTACCTAGTAGCCAGAACACACTTCTCAGCCTACTATGCAAGACCCAATTTGCCTAATAAGCCAAGTTTTCACGAATTAATTGCCTAACCTACCTAACCTAACCTAACCTAACTTTTTCGGCTACCTAACCTAACCTAACCTATAAAGATAGGTTAGGTTAGGTTAGGTAGGGTTGGTTAGGTTCGGTCATATATCTACGTTAATTTTAACTCCAATAAAAAAAATTGACCTCATACATTATGAAATGTATGCTTTATCATTTCATAAGAAAAAAATTCGAGAAAATATATTAATTCAGGAAAACTTGGCTTATTAGGCAAATCGGGCCTTGCATAGTAGGCTGAGAAGTGCGTTCTGACTACTGGGTACGACATATATATATATATATATATATATATATATATATATATATATATATATATATATATATATATATATATATATATATATATATGTGTGTGTGTGTGTGTGTGTGTATTCACCTATTTGTATTCACCTGTTTGTACTTGCGGGAGTTGAGCTCTGCTCTTTCGGCCCGCCTCTCAACTGTCAATCAATCAACTGTTACTAACTACTGTTTTTTTCCCCTCCACACACACACACACACACACACACACACACACACACACACACACATACAGGAAGCAGCTGTCTAACTCCCAGGTACCAATTTACTGCTAGGTGAACAGACGCATCAGGGTTAAGGAAACTCTGCCCATCTGTCTCCGCCGGGTGCGGGGATCGAACCCCGGTCCTTTGGTCCACGAGTCTAGAGCGTTGTCCACTCGGCCACCCAGCCCTGTAGAGAGGGGTGGGTGTACTTACCTTGTTGTACTTACCTAGTTGTGCTTGCGGGGAACGCGCAACACTAATGGTGGTATGGTAGTTAACACGTCTCACAGATGGACTGGGCGAAGCCTCACCATCATTGGTGTCATATATTATCTTTAAGGGTTACAAAACCATTCAAACAAACCGCCAAGTCAGTAGACTCAAACAAGGTTGTTTGTGGAGTGCTTGTCTTGACACAAACAATGCAAGAGGTTATGTTATTTGCAAGCAATTTCAAGCTTATGTTGCTATGATGGTTCAAGCGATTTTTAAGAGTAGGTTGCTATGTTGATGGGATGACGAAGTAGACAATGGGAAGCCTATTGGAGGTCTTAAGCCCATCAACTACCCACAGGTTGTTAGGTCTTAAGGTCATCAACTACCCACAGGTTGTTAGGTCTTAAGTCCATCAACTACCCTGAGGTTGTTAGGTCTTAAGTCCATCAACTACCCAGAGGTTGTTAGGTCTTAAGCCCATCAACTACCCACAGGTTGTTAGGTCTTAAGCCCATCAACTACCCACAGGTTGTTAGGTCTTAAGCCCATCAACTACCCACAGGTTGTTAGGTCTTAAGCCCATCAACTACCCACAGGTTGTTAGGTCTTAAGTCCATCAACTACCCACAGGTTGTTTGGTCTTAAGCCCATCAACTACCCAGAGGTTGTTAGGTCTTAAGCCCATCAACTACCCTGAGGTTGTTAGGTCTTAAACCCATCAACTACCCTGAGGTTGTTAGGTCTTAAGCCCATCAACTACCCAGAGGTTGTTAGGTCTTAAGTCCATCAACTACCCAGAGGTTGTTAGGTCTTAAACCCATCAACTACCCAGAGGTTGTTAGGTCTTAAACCCATCAACTACCCTGAGGTTGTTAGGTCTTAAGCCCATCAACTACCCAGAGGTTGTTAGGTCTTAAGCCCATCAACTACCCAGAGGTTGTTAGGTCTTAAGTCCATCAACTACCCAGAGGTTGTTAGGTCTTAAACCCATCAACTACCCTGAGGTTGTTAGGTCTTAAGCCCATCAACTACCCAGAGGTTGTTAGGTCTTAAACCCATCAACTACCCTGAGGTTGTTAGGTCTTAAGCCCATCAACTACCCAGAGGTTGTTAGGTCTTAAGCCCATCAACTACCCAGAGGTTGTTAGGTCTTAAGTCCATCAACTACCCAGAGGTTGTTAGGTCTTAAACCCATCAACTACCCTGAGGTTGTTAGGTCTTAAGTCCATCAACTAACCAGAGGTTGTTAGGTCTTAAGTCCATCAACTACCCACAGGTTGTTAGGTCTTAAGCCCATGAACAAAACTAGCCAATATGTTTCACCAATTCCTTTTCTCTTATTTCTTTCAATTTTCTTACGAAAATGTATCAATTTTTTTTACACTCATTATTTCCGAAATTAATTTATAATATTTTCGGTATAATTGAGTAATTGACGTTCACGTACTATTGTTATGGCTGTCATTCATAGTGAATTCTGATGACCAAACCGTTATCAGGAGATAACGAGACGACGACGTTTCGGTCCGTCCTGGATCAGGTCGTGTGTGGTAGTGGTCCAAGATGGACCGAAACGTCGTGGTCGTGTCTTCGTCTTCAGATGTGTGGTTTGGACATGATATCTTCAGCCTCGTTATCGTGATCATGATATCTTCAGCCTGGTTATCGTGATTATGATATCTTCAGCCTCGTTATCGTGATTATGATACCTTCAGCCTCGTTATTGTGATCATGATACCTTCAGCCTCGTTATTGTGATCATGATACCTTCAGCCTCGTTATTGTGATCATGATACCTTCAGCCTCGTTATCGTGACTCGTCGTCTGCACAGTACAGTGTCTTGTGCGTCTCAGCGACGTCCGTCTGTGATGTACGTCACTCAAGCGTTCACTCATGACGCAAACATGGAAGGATGGGAATTATCAGGGGAAACGTGCTAAGCCAATTACGACTATATAGCACTTGAAAAGAGGACAGGATAAGGATTTGGGATGGGACGGCGGAAAGGAATGGTGCCCAACCACTTGTGGACGGTCGGGGATTGAACGCCGACCTTTTTATTCCGAGTTTCGATACGGTTCGAGGTGGTTTATAACACTAATAACCATGGGGGGAAGATGAACCGGTTTCGTAAGAGGGATTTAAGAGTTTAGCCACTTCAATGAATTACTGTTAACTATTTATATCTATAGGGTTTACTTGTACAGTTGGCTTCGTTGTCGACATACATTCAGGGGGAGCCTGGGTTCGATTCCAGGGACCAGCAGAAATGGTTGGGCATGTTTCCTTTCACCTAATTCATCTGTTCACCTAGCAGTAAATAGGTACCCGTGAGTTAGTTAGCTGTTGTGGGGAGATATATATATATATATATATATATATATATATATATATACATATATATATATATATATATATATATATATATATATATATATATATATATATATATATATATATATATATATGACAATGTCAGACCACGGAGGAAAAATGAAATAGGAATTTCCTTAAGTACTTTCGTATATTAAATACATCTTCAGAAGGTAATTTGGTCTTAGGACCTTCTGAAGATGTATTTAATATACGAAAGTACTTAAGGAAATTCCTGTTTCATTTTTCCTCCGTGGTCTGACATTGTCACATTCTTAATCACGTGTTTATTTTCGTGATATACACACACACATATATATATATATATATATATATATATATATATATATATATATATATATATATATATATATATATATATATATATATATATATATATATATATATATATATATATATTTCGCGTCCCGATAGTCAAGTTTGCAGACATATTTATATACATTCATATACATTAAAATCTGTTACTCATCATTGCTTCAGAAGGCGTCTTCAGTGGGTTAACTTTCTTAAAAAAAAAAATAAAAAACTTTCTCAAAGGCTGAACGTTTTGCAACTTTTCTATAATAAAAATATTTGTAAGATATTAAAAACGCGACAATTTCTTTGGAAGCCACGTTGAAAGTTTTTAATTAGTCGGTGAATCGCCTATTATTTTAACATTTAACTTCGAATGATAATTTATGTGAGTTGATGAATTACGAATGATGATAAAAAAATAGGTCGATAATTATTAGAAGAATGACTAATTACCTTTTACAAAGATTTATATATTGTGTGCAATAATTTGGTCTTAGGAATGAATAGCTAGAAACTTAAATAAAGGATTTATAAACACTTTATTATACTTTTAAATATTCTCCGGAAACATTAACAAAGTCTGGCTTTTTTATTTGTTTATTTGATCTTGTTTTAATTGCACGCAGGTGTTTAAATCCCGATCACACATATTTTTTTTTAAATATCACAGAACGTTCTAAAATATCCCACTGACATGGAATAGTGTTGGCTTAACAAAATATACTTCTCAGTTCTATGCAAGCACGAAATATACATACATAAAAGAAATTATGGAAACTTTCCTTATTGAGAAAACTCATAGCCCAATCGTTAGATAGAGCTTCAGCCTTACATGCCTGGGGGTTCAGGGTTCGAATCTCCTAGAACCCAGGTGAATAGAATATTCATTTCCCAGAAATTCTAGATGATAATTTACACTAATTCGTGTTAATTTCGCTATATAAAAAAGTCGCTAATTTTCACTACTTCAAGACTAAAAATTTGAAACGCTTCAGCACTTAAACCATGACCTCGTAGTGGGCCTCGTAGCCTGGTGGATAGCGCGCAGGACTCGTAATTCTGTGGCGCGGGTTCGATTCCCGCACGAGGCAGAAACAAATGGGCAAAGTTTCTTTCACCCTGAATGCCCCTGTTACCTAGCAGTAAATAGGTACCTGGGAGTTAGTCAGCTGTCACGGGCTGCTTCCTGGGGGTGGAGGCCTGGTCGAGGACCGGGCCGCGGGGACACTAAAAAGCCCCGAAATCATCTCAAGATAACCTCAAGATGACTATAGAACACTTAAAAGAGTTAAGAGAGCAGACAAGCTGTTTGGGGGACATAAAGTGAGGCAACAGTACCACATGGACCTCGGGGGATCGAACACCGACCCTGCAACCAGCGAGGCTGCCCCTCAACCCCCCCCCCCCCTCCCCATCCCTTGACGTGCTCTCTAAGACAGAGCCATAAAAGCCTCCCACGAGATTAAGCAACAGTACCACACGGACCTCGGGGGATCGAACACCGACCCTGCAACCAGCGAGGCTGCCCCTCAAACCCCCCCCCCCCTCCCCATCCCTTGACGTGCTCTCTAAGACAGAGCCATAAAAGCCTCCCACGAGATTAAGATAAAAAGTTCCCGCCCTCCCCAACAGCCTCCGTTTTATCATCACTCACACACACACACAAAAGTCACAGCGAACAAAAACAAAAACAGAACAACAAAAGACCTTTTTTTTTTTTACGCTTGTCAGAACGGTGAAAAGTTAATGAGTTAAATTTTATAAATAAAAAAGTGTTGGTGGACTTTTGTCCCATGATAAGAAATGGTGTATGGTAGTGGTACCATTATTGGGTCCTGGTGTGTGGTAGTGGTACCATTATTGGGTCCTGGTGTGTGGTAGTGGTACCATTAATGGGTCCTGTTGTGTGGTAGTGGTACCATTATTGGGTCCTGGTGTGTGGTAGTGGTACCATTATTGGCTCCTGGTGTATGGTAGTGGTACCATTAATGGTTCCTGGTGTGTGGTAGTGGTACCATTATTGGGTCCTGGTGTATGGTAGTGGTACCATTATTGGCTCCTGGTGTATGGTAGTGGTACCATTAATGGTTCCTGGTGTGTGGTAGTGGTACCATTATTGGGTCCTGGTGTATGGTAGTGGTACCATTATTGGCTCCTGGTGTATGGTAGTGGTACCATTAATGGTTCCTGGTGTGTGGTAGTGGTACCATTATTGGGTCCTGGTGTATGGTAGTGGTACCATTATTGGGTCCTGTTGTGTGGTAGTGGTACCATTAATGGTTCCTGGTGTGTGGTAGTGGTACCATTATTGGCTCCTGGTGTATGGTAGTGGTACCATTAATGGGTCCTGGTGTATGGTAGTGGTACCATTATTGGGTCCTGGTGTATGGTAGTGGTACCATTAATGGTTCCTGGTGTGTGGTAGTGGTACCATTAATGGTTCCTGGTGTATCGTAGTGGTACCATTAATGGTTCCTGATGTATGGTAGTGGTACCATTAATGGTTCCTGGTGTATGGTAGTGGTACCATTAATGGTTCCTGGTGTATGGTAGTGGTACCATTAATGGTTCCTGATGTATGGTAGTGGTACCATTAATGGTTCCTGGTGTATGGTAGTGGTACCATTAATGGTTCCTGGTGTATGGTTGTGGTACCATTAATGGTTCCTGGTGTATGGTAATGGTACCATTAATGGTTCCTAGTGTATAATAGTGGTACCATTAGTATGGTTCCTGGTGTATAATAGTGGTACCATTAATGGCTCAAGTGTATAATAGTGGTACCATTAATGGCTCCTGGTGTATGGTTAATGGTACCATTAATCTGGTTCCTAATAATATCTCATTTGCATATCTAAATTGCATGTCTGATTTGAATAACTAATTTGACCGCCTTATTTAAAATATAATTATCCTCTCACGCATATCTTAGTCAAACTACCGCTAACCACCACTACCCGTCTTCGTTCACTGCTAATCATCGTCTTTCTGTCGACTAATTGCTTCTGGAGCATCAGTTCGCTCGTTAAGAAGAGGAGGTGATTAGGTGCTGGCGCTTTAAGTGGCACTTAGGATATTTTTTTTTTAAGTGTTTTGGAAACAGTAAATTGTCATCGGTGCTGTTTGGGTTGAATGTGTGTTTCTAGTTTGATTGGTTGATTAGTTAGCTTCTAGTTTGATTGGTTGATTAGTTAGCTTCTAGTTTGATTGGTTGATTAGTTAGCTTCTAGTTTGATTGGTTGATTAGTTAGCTTCTAGTTTGATTGGTTGATTAGTTAGCTTCTAGTTTGATTGGTTGATTAGTTAGCTTCTAGTTTGATTGGTTGATTAGTTAGCTTCTAGTTTGATTGGTTGATTAGTTAGCTTCTAGTTTGATTGGTTGATTAGTTAGCTTCTAGTTTGATTGGTTGATTAGTTAGCTTCTAGTTTGATTGGTTGATTAGTTAGCTTCTAGTTTGATTGGTTGATTAGTTAGCTTCTAGTTTGATTGGTTGATTAGTTAGCTTCTAGTTTGATTGGTTGATTAGTTAGCTTCTAGTTTGATTGGTTGATAGTTAGCTTCTAGTTTGATTGGTTGATAGTTAGCTTCTAGTTTGATTGGTTGAGCGGTATCTTCCTAGGTTGGTTGGTTGAGCGAATCTTTCCAGCTTGATTGGTTAAGCGAATCTTCCCAGGTTGATTGGGTTAGCGAATCTTCCCAGCTTGATTGGTTGAGGATGTCATCCAAGAATATTTCTTGTTCAGCATTTAGAACTGTTGCAAACAGCTACTGAACAGATTTTGCGAACGGTGAACAAGTAATTGAACACGTCCTTGTGGCTGGTAAACAAGTATTTGAACATCTATGTGTAGTTTTGAACGCTCTGAACAAGCCATCAACAATTAAGTAAACCACATCACGAAACTTGCAGGAACATTTGGTTGAACAGTTCCCCCACACTGGTGAACATTTTATTGGTCAAGTTCCCTAGACATCCATGAACAACTTTCTGGTCTCCTCAGTGAGGTGGATATGAACTATGAACATTTAAAATCTAATAAATTATATATGACAGTGTCAGACCACGGAGGAAGAATTGAAACAGGAATTTCCTTAAGTACTTTCGTATATTAATACATCTTCAGAAGGAATGAATGAAGATGTATTAATAATATATATATATGTATATATATATATATATATATATATATATATATATATATTGAAACAAAATAGTTATCAGTATTAAATGAATAAATGACGTCATCATACACTGGCAACCAAATAAACATTATTGCCATCTCTCTCCAAATCACAGCCACGAATATACAAATGCTAAAATAAATCAAGAATGATAATAAACTAACGACTAACAACTACAACAGCTAAGAATATACATTAGCATAAAGAGAAAGACAAACTAAAGTGACAAAAAAACAGTGAAGTGCAGCAAAGAATAAGCGACCAAGAAAAATATTGCGATCTCCGGCAACTGTGACTAATGGCCGCCTTGCGCATCTCGTTTGTCATCTGTCTCGTCCTGGCGTGTTCCGGTAAGTCATTTCTCTTCCTGTTGTCATTATTACCTCCCGCCCTCTTGTCGGAGTCGTCGCTTCAGAGCATACTATAGTGCCTATAACTATAAGTCTTAATGTCGTTGATTTTCAGTCCGACGCGATATATGAGAGCGCGCGCCCAGGCGCCGCGCTCGCCAGGCCGCGTTCACCTTCCAGCAGAAATTCAGAAAAATACATGACATGGATTTTCAGACTCTGTCGCGGACCTCGGCCTTTTTTCTTAGTTTTTAAATAGATTTGTAAAACTTATAATGGAATATATAGAATAATTATATATAAATATATAGAATAATTTATCCATAGAGCTCTCTGCGAGACATCTTATGATATATAAATTGATTTTAGGGTGTTGATATCAAAGGCGGACCTTTTGAAATTCTGAACTGTTATTTCCGTTTACTCTCTCTCAGTCTCTGTCTCTCTCTCTCTAACCTCCCTCTCTCTCTCTCTCTCTCTCTCTCTCTCTCTCTCTCTCTCTCTCTCTCTCTCTCTCTCTCTCTCTCTCTCTCTCTCTCTCTCTCTCTCTCTCTCTCTCTCTCTCTAACCTCCCTCTCTCTCTCTCTCTAACCTCTCTCCTGTCCCATCCCCCACCATCTCCCCCCCCCCCTCCCACCATTCCCCTCACCAAAGCCTGGGGGCGTAGCTGCCATAGTGCCCC
Organism: Procambarus clarkii; assembly: GCF_040958095.1. NCBI lineage: Eukaryota > Metazoa > Arthropoda > Malacostraca > Decapoda > Cambaridae > Procambarus > Procambarus clarkii. Next base: position 17,568,867 of record NC_091162.1, read on the forward strand.
CTGCTGCGTCTGCTGTAGCCTCGGGGCGCGGCTCGTATAATATTCCCTGTGAGTGGCCCGGGCCCTGCTTGATGGGAAACAAACACTCTCCCAGCTGACCCACGGAGGGCGCCTAATGACATTAAAATCTGATGTTCGCGGCCTGTGACGTCGTTTTGTGAGTTGCTTGAGTTCTCTCTCTCTCTCTCTCTCTCTCTCTCTCTCTCTCTCTCTCTCTCTCTCTCTCTCTCTCTCTCTCTCTCTCTCTCTCTCTCTCTCTCTCTCTCTCTCACTCTCTCTCTCTCTCTCTCTCTCTCTCTCTCTCTCTCTCTCTCTCTCTCTCTCTCTCTCTCTCTCTCTCTCTCAGAGCCACGGACGCACAGTTTTGTAGTTAAAAATGGAGGGAGCAGTGAGATGCTAAATGTTGCAGGACATTTCATTGCAAGTTGCATCAAGGTGGGCCGGCTAGTACGCTTTCCATTGCAAGTTCCATCCACTTACTGCATGAAAACGGCCCCCTTGCCACTGAGATCACTTTCTCCACTGATATCACTTTGTCCGCTGAGATCACTTTCTACTCTGATATCACTTTCTCCACTGAGATCACCCACTGAGATCACTTCGTGAGATCACTTTCTCCACTGAGATCACTTCCTCCACTGAGATCACTTTCTCCACTGAGATCACTTTCTCCACTGAGATCACTTTCTCCACTGAGATCTCTTTCTCTACTGAGATCACTTTGTCTACTGAGATCATTTTCTCCACTAAGATCACTTTCTCCACTGAGATCACTTTCTCCACTAAGATCACTTTCTCCTCTGAGATCACTTTCTCCACTGAAATCACTTTCTTCATGAGATCACTTTCTCCTCTGAGATCACTTTCTCCACTGAGATCACTTTCTCCTCTGAGATGACTTTCTCCACTGAGATCACTTTCTTCATGAGATCACTTTCTCCTCTGAGATCACTTTCTCCACTGAGATCACTTTCTCCACTGAGATCACTTTCTCCTCTGAGATCACTTTCTCCACTGAGATCACTTTCTCCTCTGAGATCACTTTCTCTACTGAGATCACTTTCTCCACTGAGATCACTTTCTCCTCTGAGATCACTTTCTCCACTGAGATCACTTTCTCCTCTGAGATCACTTTCTCCACTGAGATCACTTTCTCCACTAAGATCACTTTCTCCTCTGAGATCACTTTCTCCACTGAGATCACTTTCTCCTCTGAGATCACTTTCTCTACTGAGATCACTTTCTCCACTGAGATCACTTTCTCCTCTGAGATCACTTTCTCCACTGAGATCACTTTCTCCTCTGAGATCACTTTCTCCACTGAGATCACTTTCTCCACTAAGATCACTTTCTCCTCTGAGATCACTTTCTCCATCATGGTTGCCATGACGACTTTTTGTGATGTTACAATGTTGTCATGGTTGCTACGACGTTGTCATAGTTGCTACGACGTTGTCATAGTTGCTGGAACATTGCTACACCGTTACCACTACCGGAATGTTCCACTGTACCAACCCACAACCTTCTGACAACGTTGAGTTTACGGTTGAGTGTGAGCATGGTGCTAGAGCTCACCTTATCGTCTTGTTATCTTTGTGGGTAACATATGGAGATTTTGCGGTGAAGGTTTTGTAGGGGGGGGGGGTCGTGGGGAAGGGGGTTTTGTGGTAGTAGGCTTTTTTGGGGGTTTTGGGTTTTTGGGTTTTTGGGTTTTTGGGTTTTGGGTGAACAGTTTGGTTGGTTGAATTATGTGGGATAATGTTTTGTGGGGAGGGTTGAGTGGGGTTTGATTTTGTGAAGTAATCGTGAATACTCACTCTCTGAAACCATCTATGTATACTCAGTCTCTGAAACCATCTATGTATACTCAGTCTCTGAAACCATCTATGTATACTCAGTCTCTGAATCCATCCATGTATACTCAGTCTCTGAAACCATGTATGTATACTCAGTCTCTGAAACCATGTATGTATACTCAGTCTCTGAAACCATCTATGTATACTCAGTCTCTGAAACCATCTATGTATACTCAGTCTCTGAATCCATCCATGTATACTCAGTCTCTGAAACCATGTATGTATACTCAGTCTCTGAAACCATCTATGTATACTCAGTCTCTGAAACCATCTATGTATACTCAGTCTCTGAAACCATCTATGTATACTCAGTCTCTGAAACCATCTATGTATACTCAGTCTCTGAAACCATCTATGTATACTCAGTCTCTGAAACCATGTATGTATACTCAGTCTTTGAAACCATCTATGTATACTCAGTCTCTGAAACCATCTATGTATACTCAGTCTCTGAATCCATCCATGTATACTCAGTCTCTGAAACCATCTATGTATACTCAGTCTCTGAAACCATCTATGTATACTCAGTCTCTGAAATCATCTATGTATACTCACTCTCTGAAACCATCTATGTATACTCAGTCTCTGAAATCATCTATGTATACTCACTCTCTGAAACCATCTATGTATACTCAGTCTCTGAAACCATCTATGTATACTCAGTCTCTGAAACCATCTATGTATACTCACCCTCTGAAACTATCCATGTATACTCACTCTCTGAAACTATCCATGTATACTAAATCTCTGAAACTATCCATGTATACTCACCCTCTGAAACCATCCATGTATACTCTTTGAAACCATCCATGTATACTCACCCTCTGAAACCTTCCATGTATACTCACCCTCTGAAACCATCTATGTATACTCACCCTCTGAAACCATCCATATATATACTTACTCTCTGAAATCACATATGTACACACCCGCTGATAATTTGGCCATCTTCAAAGCACACACAACTGTTAAAAAAGGACTTTTCAGTCAAAAAAAGTCAAATTCAAAATCAAAGGACGTTAACGGGCTAAAAGGGCAGGTATTATGGAGACTAATCCCAGTCAGTTAGAAAATTTGTTTTGTGTACGTATAGTCAGAGAGAGAGAGAGAGAGAGAGAGAGAGAGAGAGAGAGAGAGAGAGAGAGAGAGAGAGAGAGAGAGAGAGAGAGAGAGAGAGAGAGAGAGAGAGAGAGAGAGAGAGAGAGAGAGAGAGAGAGAGAGAAAGAAAGAGAGGGCAAAAAGAAAGTGAAAGGGAGAAGGAGAAAGATAAATATCAAACACACAGCAGAGAGGTGCCGAGGAGAAACAAAAAAAAAAACTAGAAAAACAAAAGCAACAACGACCAACTTCATACATGAATAATTAGAGAAAGAAACAGTACAAAAACAGAGAACAAATAAATGTTTTTGTTCTCTATCTCCCAATTTCATTAACTGTGTAACTTTACTTAGTCTTGTTACGGTGGTGAGAGAGAGAGAGAGAGAGAGAGAGAGAGAGAGAGAGAGAGAGAGAGAGAGAGAGAGAGAGAGAGAGAGAGAGAGAGAGAGAGAGAGAGAGAGAGAGAGAGAGAGAGAGAGAGAGAGACGCCAATTACGATACTGCCTTTAATTCTGACCATGGTCCTGTAGAGCCTGATGTGGTGCAGTCATGTGTATATGTATATGTGTACGGCTTCCCATTGTCGGGGACAGGAAGCCTGTTAAGCTTATAGAGAACCCGGACTGCCCTTAGATACGACGATTTTATATATATATATATATATATATATATATATATATATATATATATATATATATATATATATAGTCATGTCTAGTCTAGTCATAGACAGACTTTACAGACTGCACCACTAACTGGGTATCTATTTCAGGACCAGCACCCCAACCACCACTTCCTGAAACTCATAAGCAATCCAGCTGGGATCGCCCCATTGTCGATCAAGAAGCTGCGAGAACACCACATGACACTGCCTGACTTAGAGCTGTAGCAGCTCCCCATGCAGGTGATTTCCTATTAGCAAACCCAATGTCAGCAACCGGCACCCGTCTCACACTATAGGCCCTTCGAATTGCCGTGGCTCTCCGCCTCGCTGCCCCAATCCACACCGAATACAGGTGTATTTGCGGCGAGGCAGAGGCCGACAGGTACGGACGGCATGACCTTCTTTGCCAAAGGACAGGAGGATGGCATGCAAGACACGGCGAGGTTAACGACATTATTAAGAGAAGCCTTACCACAGGCGGTTGTCCAGCAGAGAGAGAGCCCCGTTACCTAATGTCCTGCAACTCTGATGAGCCTGTCGGTCGCCCAGACGGAATCACGGTGAACCCCTGGAAGAATGGTAGACAGTTGGTGTGGGACTACACTTGCGTTTCAACTTTAGCCAAGACCTATGTTGACTTCAGTGCTGCACAAGCAGGAGGAGCTGCCAATCACCGGGAAGCAACCAAGTTACGTGAATACAGAGACCTTGATCACCACTACAATTTTGTTCCCATTGCCTCAGAGACACTTGGCGCTTGGGGTAAAAGTCCTGCATGTTTTTTGAAGGAGTTGGGGTCCAAGCTGATCGAAACAACTAGAGACCCTAGAGCTGCCAGTTTCCTCTTTCAGCGCCTTAGTGTGGCGATCCAGAGAGGAAATGCACACTGCATCCATGGTTCCTGCCCACCATCTGAGGAGCTGGAGGAGCTCTACAACTTGTGACAAGTAGCCTTGTACCTTGCATGTAACCAGTGTTGTAACCCTTTTTGTGTAATGAAATTGTAAAATAAAGTTAGATATATACACACACTTACTGAAAGAATAGAGGTGGTAGGAGAAGAAAATATCAAAGTGTTCAGTGAGGATCCACAAGGTCTTCTCTGAGTGCTCTTTATTTTCTTCTCCGAGTCAATGGGTCCCTACACTTGCACAAGAGGTGGTACCCCCTTTTAGGTTAAAACACACACACACACACACATATATATATATATATATATATATATATATATATATATATATATATATATATATATATATATATATATATATATATATATATATATATATATATATATATATGACCGCATATTCTGTATTTATTATTTTCTGGTTTAGGGCTTCTATCCCTCTAACTATTTTCTTAGCATCAGGGCTTAAGCCCTGATGCTAAGAAAATAGTTAGAGGGATAGAAGCCCTAAACCAGAAAATAATAAATACAGAATATGCGGTCATATTCAATGAAACATGTTTGAAAGAAAACCTGCTGCCAGTATACACCAATATATATATATATATATATATATATATATATATATATATATAACCCCCAGTGATCGTGCACGCCTCACAGCTGTGCAGGCTCCCCATGCAGGGGACTTCCTTCTGGCAGTCCCTATGTCTGCGACAGGCACACGTCTTGATCCGCAGGAGCTCCGTATTGCAGTCGCTCTCCGCCTTGCTGCCCCTATCCACACTGTTCACAGGTGTATTTGCGGCGAGGCAGATGCTGACGAATATGGACTGCATGGCCTGCACTGTGGAAAATCGGGTGGTTGGCACACTAGACACGACGAAGTCAACGACATCATTAAAAGAAGCCTTGCCTCTGCTCAGTGTCCAGCGGAGAGAGAGCCCCGCAACCTACTGAATCGTGACTCTGTTAGCTTTGCCGGCCGACCAGACGGAATCACACTGCGTCCGTGGAAGGGTGGCAGGCAGTTAGCATGGGACTATACTTGTGTATCCACCCTGGCAACGACATACATCACCCTCTCTGCCGGCACAGCAGGAGCCGCAGCGACACACAGAGAAAAACAATATATATATATATATATATATATATATATATATATATATATATATATATATATATATATATATATATATATATATATATATATATATATATATATATATATATATGTCGTACCTAGTAGCCAGAACGCACTTCTCAGCTTACTATGCAAGGCCCAATTTGCCTAATAAGCCAAGTTTTCCTGAATAAATATATTTTCTCATTTTTTCTTATGAAATGATAAAGCTACCCATTTCATTATATATGAGGTCAATTTTTTTTTATTGGAGTTAAAATTAACGTAGCTATATGACCGAACCTAACCAACTCTACCTAACCTAACCTAACCTATCTTTATAGGTTAGGTAGCCGAAAAAGTTAGGTTAGGTTAGATTAGGTAGGTTAGGTAGTCGAAAAACAATTAATTCATGAAAACTTGGCTTATTAGGCAAATCGGGCCTTGCATAGTAGGCCGAGAAGTGCGTTCTGGCTACTAGGTACGACATATATATATATATATATATATATATATATATATATATATATATATATATATATATATATATATATATATATATATATATATATATATATATAACTGAAAACTCACACCCCAGAAGTGACTCGAACCCATACTCCCACAACTGGTATGTACAGGGACGCCTTAATCCGCTTGACCATCACGACCGGACATAAGGAAGTGATAGCCGAGGCTATTTGAACCACTTCCCCGCCGGCACTCGGATGGTAATCTTGGGCATAGCATTTTATCAAATCACCCCATTCTTTGGGGCACACGTGAGAAACACAAATGCTAACAAGCCTGAATGGTCCCCAGGACTATATACAACTGAAAACTCACACCCCAGAAGTGACTCGAACCCATACTCCCACAACTGGTATGTACAGGGACGCCTTAATCCGCTTGACCATCACGACCGGACATAAGGAAGTGATAGCCGAGGCTATTTGAACCACTTCCCCGCCGGCACTCGGATGGTAATCTTGGGCATAGCATTTTATCAAATCACCCCATTCTTTGGGGCACACGTGAGAAACACAAATGCAAACAAGCCTGAATGGTCCCCAGGACTATATACAACTGAAAACCTTATGTCCGGTCGTGATGGTCAAGCGGATTAAGGCGTCCCTGTACATACCAGTTGTGGGAGTATGGGTTCGAGTCACTTCTGGGGTGTGAGTTTTCAGTTGTATATAGTCCTGGGGACCATTCAGGCTTGTTTGCATTTGTGTTTCTCACGTGTGCCCCAAAGAATGGGGTGATTTGATAAAATGCTATGCCCAAGATTACCATCCGAGTGCCGGCGGGGAAGTGGTTCAAATAGCCTCGGCTATCACTTCCTTATGTCCGGTCGTGATGGTCAAGCGGATTAAGGCGTCCCTGTACATACCAGTTGTGGGAGTATGGGTTCGAGTCACTTCTGGGGTGTGAGTTTTCAGTTGTATATAGTCCTGGGGACCATTCAGGCTTGTTTGCATTTGTGTTTCTCACGTGTGCCCCAAAGAATGGGGTGATTTGATAAAATGCTATGCCCAAGATTACCATCCGAGTGCCGGCGGGGAAGTGGTTCAAATAGCCTCGGCTATCACTTCCTTATGTCCGGTCGTGATGGTCAAGCGGATTAAGGCGTCCCTGTACATACCAGTTGTGGGAGTATGGGTTCGAGTCACTTCTGGGGTGTGAGTTTTCAGTTGTATATAGTCCTGGGGACCATTCAGGCTTGTTTGCATTTGTGTTTCTCACGTGTGCCCCAAAGAATGGGGTGTTTTGATAAAATGCTATGCCCAAGATTACCATCCGAGTGCCGGCGGGGAAGTGGTTCAAATAGCCTCGGCTATCACTTCCTTATGTCCGGTCGTGATGGTCAAGCGGATTAAGGCGTCCCTGTACATACCAGTTGTGGGAGTATGGGTTCGAGTCACTTCTGGGGTGTGAGTTTTCAGTTGTATATAGTCCTGGGGACCATTCAGGCTTGTTTGCATTTGTGTTTCTCACGTGTGCCCCAAAGAATGGGGTGATTTGATAAAATGCTATGCCCAAGATTACCATCCGAGTGCCGGCGGGGAAGTGGTTCAAATAGCCTCGGCTATCACTTCCTTATGTCCGGTCGTGATGGTCAAGCGGATTAAGGCGTCCCTGTACATACCAGTTGTGGGAGTATGGGTTCGAGTCACTTCTGGGGTGTGAGTTTTCAGTTGTATATAGTCCTGGGGACCATTCAGGCTTGTTTGCATTTGTGTTTCTCACGTGTGCCCCAAAGAATGGGGTGATTTGATAAAATGCTATGCCCAAGATTACCATCCGAGTGCCGGCGGGGAAGTGGTTCAAATAGCCTCGGCTATCACTTCCTTATGTCCGGTCGTGATGGTCAAGCGGATTAAGGCGTCCCTGTACATACCAGTTGTGGGAGTATGGGTTCGAGTCACTTCTGGGGTGTGAGTTTTCAGTTGTATATAGTCCTGGGGACCATTCAGGCTTGTTTGCATTTGTGTTTCTCACGTGTGCCCCAAAGAATGGGGTGATTTGATAAAATGCTATGCCCAAGATTACCATCCGAGTGCCGGCGGGGAAGTGGTTCAAATAGCCTCGGCTATCACTTCCTTATGTCCGGTCGTGATGGTCAAGCGGATTAAGGGGTCCCTGTACATACCAGTTGTGGGAGTATGGGTTCGAGTCACTTCTTGGGTGTGAGTTTTCAGTTGTATATAGTCCTGGGGACCATTCAGGCTTGTTTGCATATATATATATATATATATATATATATATATATATATATATATATATATATATATATATATATATATATGTATATATATATATGTACATAAAATTGGTGACGTCACAGTGGCCAGTGTATTGGTCTCAGGCGTCACAGGGACTCAGGAATATACATGTCCATCCCCTGAATATTTAGAGCTGTTATCTGCATATCTGTATCCCTCGCCACCCCCACCCCACCCCCCCTCGTTTACAGGTAGTGTGTGGTGGGACCACCTCCCCCCTCCCCCACCCCCCCTCTCTCTCTCTCTGTCTCTCACACACACACATACACGCACGCGCGTTCGTTCAGGTGAAGCTGTTTGGTTGCATGAAGCGGACCGTTGGGTCCGGGGTAAGCGGAGCTTTCCTAGTAAAATGAATCTTACCCGGACCATTCACGTTTCAGACCACTCAGTATAAGGAATACTGAAACGCACGCACCCAAGCCTCCCACCTAACCTAACTAACCCAAGCACTCAAAACTTTGGATATATCTGAGCCGCTAGTTTTCAATAGCCCCATTTTGTTTTTTATTTACGGACCAGATCGTACAAAATAAGACGTATTAGTTAAGAGTAAAGGACATATGGTCGTGCGCTCAGGTAGACATGTCTGACGGGTCGAGCTCTCGCTCCTAAGCCCCGGCTTTCTAGCTGTAAGTTAATTTAATGAGTGTTTTCGAGCATGTAACTTGGAGAAGATGTTTACAAGGAAGGTGAAATGACATTGGTCTTAAATTAAAGCTGTTTTCTTGTCTCCTCTTCACAAACAACACAACTACCGTCGTTCAAGGTTGTTTGCGTCTCACTTTTTCTAGTAATTCCGTTTGTTTCTTTATTTTTTCAGTTTGTTTCAATATTTCTTCTTGGTTCATTTTTTTTATTCTCTTTAGAATCTTGTATATTGCAATTATAATATAAATATATATTATATCTCAATATATATATATAGATATTATATAAATATAAATATATATATATATATATATATATATATATATATATATATATATATATATATATATATATATATATATATATATATATGTCGTACCTAATAGCCAGAACACACTTCTGAGCCTACTATGCAAGGCCCGATTTGCCTAATAAGCCAAGTTTTCATGAATTAATTGTTTTTCGACAACCTAACCTACCTAACCTAACCTAACCTATAAAGATAGGTTAGGTTAGGTTAGGTAGGGTTGGTTAGGTTCGGTCATATATCTACGTTAATTTTAACTCCAATAATAAAAAATTGACCTCATACATAATGAAATGGATAGCTTTATCATTTCATAAGAAAAAAATTAGAGAAAATATATTAATTCAGGAAAACTTGGCTTATTAGGCAAATCGGGCCTTGCATAGTAGGCTGAAAAGTGCGTTCTGGCTACTAGGTACGACATATATATATATATATATATATATATATATATATATATATATATATATATATATATATATATATATATATAAACCCATTCATCAGTTTAGACAGTAATTTCTGTAATTATGTGCACCATTGTACAAAGATTACCGTTCTAAGCAATTAGATAGTAGAGCTTTGTACTTTATAGAATCTTTATAGTCGGAAAAGGATTAAGCTAATAAACATACTTAAATATTCCTAGGCCTAGTATAGCACACATATGTACTATATTAGGCTTCAGATATTGTGTGTTAGGCCTAGAAAGGCTAGAGTAGTTTAGTTTATCTTTGCAACATAAGTAGAAAATTGTTTTAGGATTTGTCCAACTCAATAGTGCCGATTTCTACTTTCTAATTTTATTGTACGTCGGTATATATATATACTATGTTCATCGTCGTTACTTTAAGTATTACCCAAAAAATAAGCATGGGCTGTAGATAGATAGATAGATAGATAGATAGATAGATAGATAGATAGATAGATAGATAGATAGATAGATAGATAGACAGATGCATAGATAGATAGATAGATAGATAGATAGATAGATAGATAGATAGATAGATAGATAGATAGATAGATGCATAGATAGATAGATAGCGCAAAATATATTTTTAGAAATAAAACTAAATTTTGTGGCACCAAATGTCAGCAAATAATAATTTTAATATTGAAAAAATAATACGGAAAAATAATATCCCCATTCAAATGTTCGCATAGTTTGTAAATTATTTTTTTAATTTTTTTTAGACTATGGGCTCGAATTTAAAAAAAAATAATGCGTAGAAAGTGTTTTTTTTATGTTATTAATAAAATGTCATGAAACAGCGTAACAATAGATGGAGTAAAATGATTTTATTGACAATACTGAAAGACTTGTGATAGTCTATCAGCGGAGGAGTGAGGTTTAGCTCTTGGCCCCCCGCCTCCTACCCTTGTTGCTGTACCTGCTGCGTTATCATTTAAGTATCCTGACGTCCGAATTCTTTGTCGAATCTGGCTGTTAAGTTGTGGATGGAGGTGGCTTCTACAACCTCTTAAGGTCATTGTTCTTGTTGACCTCCCGTACAGGGTTATCTTGAGGTTATCTTGAGATGATTTCGGGGCTTTAGTGTCCCCGCGGCCCGGTCCTCGACCAGGCCTCCACCCCCAGGAAGCAGCCCGTGACAGATGACTAACTCCCAGGTACCTATTTACTGCTAGGTAACAGGGGCATTCAGGGTGAAAGAAACTTTGCCCATTTGTTTCTGCCTCGTGAGGGAATCGAACCCGCGCCACAGAATTACGAGTCCTGCGCGCTATCCACCAGGCTACGAGTCCCCTAGGGTTCGAGTATTTCCTTGAAATTCTTCGACTCATTTTGCGTTTCCAGCTTCCACTTATGTCCTTTCTTCCTCTTAAAGAGCTAGGTCCACCGTGTCAATTCCTCTGAGTATCTTTTATGTTTCGATCATATCTCTCTGTTTCTACTTACTCCAAGGTTCTCAATTCTAGTTCCTTAAAGGTGTCCCCATAGTTTAATACTATTAGGTCTGGTACTAACCTTTTTGTGAACCTCTATACTTTTTCAATCTTGATTTTATACTTCACAAGGTGCGGGTTCCAAGCCGGTGCCGCATAATCTAGACTTGGTCTAATAAAAGGTGTTTATATTACCCTGCAAGAGCCAGCGTCTCATATGTTGCCGATGTTATCCAGTTTATGTGTGTCTCTGGGAATGATGTTGGAATTGTATCCACTCCCAAGAACGTCTCTCTCTTGTGGGGTAGACGCCTTCTGTTCTTCTTCCTTCCTTCCCCCATCTTCATTACCTTACAGTTGATGGGAATGAATTCTAACAATCACTTATTTCCCGCCAAACACACACTGAAACTACGACGTTGGTACAACATTTGAACAAGTTTTAACACTTCCTAACCAGTTATAACAACCAATATAGCAAGTTGTAACAACGTTCTAATACGTCATAAACACGTTAAGCCAAGATGTAACAACTTTATTACAAGTTGTAACAAGCGGAAAATAGAGACAGTTACGGTTTGTGTTTCCAGGGATTTTCCACTTCTGAAGTTCAAGCTCATCGTGTAACATTCTGGAGTCATCCTCGATGTTTACACTCATCATAACCTTAGAGTCGTCTGCAAGCATGCACGACCTCCCTTCCTCGGGCAGGTCATTCATTAAGAACAAGAAGAGGGGTCTAGGAACGACCCTTGAGGCACTCCACTCGTTACCTTTCCTCCTACTCGAAGCCTCGTCTGTAAACAAATGAACAAATCCACAAGGGCCGTGACGAGGCTTCGAACCTGCGTCCGGGAGCATCCCAGACACTGCCTTAATCGACTGAGCTACGACAGGGTAAAAAGGGTTGAAACCGAAGATGCTCGTCTGTAACTGTGAGTCTCAGACCTTCAGGTAGTCCCGTACCCAGTTGAGTGTCTTCCTAGTTATCTCAGTCTGCTTCTCCAGCCTTTCACGAGAAACAGTAGTAATTTATATATTTAACTGTAGGAAAATACCATCTACCTTCTTTTTCCTGTATTATGTTAGTAACCTGGGAGTTAGTCAGCTGTCACGGGCTGCTTCCTGGGGGTGGAGGTCTGGTCGAGGACCGGGCCGCGGGGACACTAAAGCCCCGAAATCATCTCAAGATCTCATCTCAAGATTGTTACAGAACTCGGTGAAGTTTGTCAGGGGGAACGATTTTTCCAATTCTTAATTCATGCTGCCCATTTGGTAGTTTATCCTCTCCAGGTGTTACAATATTCTCAACCTGATGACTTTATCACTGTTCACGGATTATTACGGGCTCACCATAGCCCGTGCTACTTGGAACATTTTGTTCCAGGTAGCGTATCTTAAACAACAACAACAACACTGTTGACGGAACATTCGTTAGAGACGCTGCTCTCTAAGTCAGTCCCCCCTCCTCTTGTTGAGTACTGGCACTACGTTTTCCTTTTTTCCCCAGAATTCTGGGATGTTAAGTGTTATCTTACCTGCTGGGCTCTGTGTACTGGTGGGGTGTTATATTACCTGCTGGGCTCTGTGTACTGGTGGGGTGTTATCTTACCTGCTGGGCTCTGTGTACTGGTGGGGTGTTATATTACCTGCTGGGCTCTGTGTACTGGTGGGGTGTTATCTTACCTGCTGGGCTCTGTGTACTGGTGGGGTGTTATCTTACCTGCTGGGCTCTGTGTACTGGTGGGGTGTTATCTTACCTGCTGGGCTCTGTGTACTGGTGGGGTGTTATCTTACCTGCTGGGCTCTGTGTATTGGTGGGGTGTTATCTTACCTGCTGGGCTCTGTGTACTGGTGGGGTGTTATCTTACCTGCTTTTAAAAATTCTCAAATCTTTTACTTAAAATTGTAGTCAGAGGGTGACCAATTGTCTCTGCAGCCTCCTTCAGCATCCATGGTGATATATTGAGTCTGGTCCTGTTGATTTTGTTTCATCTAACTCCTTCAGGTGCTTCTTAGCATTCTGTACAGTGATTATACTACGTCATCCAGTGTTACCTTTGGCCTTCCATCACTCACCTCTGGTCTCCGCGATGGCTCTTTTGTAAAGGTGAAATCTTCTGTCGAGTCCTTCACACACATCTCCTTGTCGTTTTCTGTGAGAATTCCACTTTGTCTCTTCATCCTGACTACATGCATGGTTTTTCCCAATTGCGTCTCAGCTTCACTCCTGACTTGGATATGTACATTTCTGGCTCTCTTTCATTCCTAGTTCTTTGTATCTCTCTCTCTCTCTCTCTCTCTCTCTCTCTCTCTCTCTCTCTCTCTCTCTCTCTCTCTCTCTCTCTCTCTCTCTCTCTCTCTCTCTCTCTCTCTCTCCCTCTCTCTCTACCTAACCCCTTTACCTACATCCTAACTTCCCTTTACTACTTATAACTTCCCCTTTTCCTGCCCTTGTATTTCCCCTTTACTACAAACGAACGTCCACTTACTACCTTACTACTAATTTTCATTTGCCTTCGCCAACTCCCCTTTTCTTCCTTTGAACCCTTTGAACTTTATCTGTTATCTTCAACATTCCATCTACACAACATCGACAGTAATTTACACGTTATCAGCTCAAAAACTGATTAATGACTCAAAAAACTGATTAATAACTCGAAAAAAATTATTAATTACCTTCACCCACGCTCAATAGGTTCAACAGTCTCTATGACACATTTATACCCGTTAAACGAATAATATGTTCAAGGATATACCATATATTCTGGTATATCTTTCATCAGACTGGACACCATTTATTCTGGTATATCTTTCATCTGACTGGACACCATTTATTCTGGTATATCTTTCATCAGACTGAACACCATATATTCTGGTATATCTTTCATCAGACTGGACACACATATATTCTGGTATATCTTTCATCAGACTGGACACACATATATTCTAGTATTTCTTCAAAGTTAATACATTTATTCTACCAGATTAATTTTATTACATTAAATATGGCTCTGAACATTGACATTTAGTTTCCTGACAGAAGTATTTCATATTTTTTTACTTCACCAATATATATATATATATATATTATTTTTGGTCTTCAGGTACGAAATATCTACATTTTATTATCAGGAAGTTCTCTCGTGAAGTGCTGACTTACTGACTTGTCATGAAGTGTTGACTTACTGACTTGTCATGAAGTACTGACTTACTGACTTGTCATGAAGTACTGACTTACTGACTTGTCATGAAGTGCTGACTTACTGACTTGTCATGAAGTGCTGACTTACTGACTTGTCATAAAGTGCTGACTTACTGACTTAATATTTAAATCCTGTTGAAGTTCAGATCCTCGTTACAGAGGCTGAGTGTCCAGAGAGAGTCAGATCTCCGAATGCTGAGTTTCCAGTGTTATTTAGAGCCCTGAGAGCCGTGTTTTGCAAGAACTAACTTATAATAATAAGGAAGAGAATGAAGTAAGGAGAGAGAGAAAAAAAAGCAAGGGAAGAGGAGGAAGCGCAAAGTAAGAATAGGAAGCAAGGAGGAGGATAAATGACAAGAATAACCCACCCAAGAACATGGCAGAAACAAGATGTCAATTCGTAATATTAAAACTGCTGTTTAGCTGGAGTTAGTACCTTGAAAACAAAATATTACTTTGCATATACCACATATGTACTTATTAATAAGCCAAATAGTGACTACAAGCAATAAGTCATATATACACTGTCTTCTGCGAGAGCGGGTTGCAATTATTTATACAACAGAAAGGTCAGCTCCTGTCGCTTGAAAGAATGTATCCAGACTGTTAATCATTGGAGACTTCAAGCCTGGAAAGAGAGATTGGGTGGGCAAGGAACCAGTCTGAGGGCACAGAGACATGGAGAGTCAAACTATTGAACATAAACATAGCAAGGAGGAATATTTTTAAGGCAACATGTCAAGGGGGAGACGAACAAGATTCAGAGGTAATGACGAAACAGCTAGATCTGACCTGATCGTCACTGTGAACGAGATATACTATGAACGAGAGATATACCACGAACGAGAGAGATATACCACGAACGAGAGAGATATACCACGAACAAGAGAGATATACCACGACCGAGAGAGATATACCACGAACGAGAGAGATATACCACGAACAAGAGAGATATACCACGAACAAGAGATATACCACGAACGAGAGAGAGATATACCACGAACAAGAGATATACCACGAACGAGAGAGAGATATACCACGAACAAGACAGATATACCACGAACGAGAGAGATATACCACGAACAAGAGATATACCACGAACGAGAGATATACCACGAACGAGAGAGAGATATACCACGAACGAGAGAGATATACCACGAACAAGAGATATACCACGAACAAGAGATATACCACGAACGAGAGATATACCACGAACGAGAGAGATATACCACGAACAAGAGATATACCACGAACGAGAGATATACCACGAACGAGAGAGATATATACCACGAACGAGAGAGAGATATACCACAAACGAGAGAGAGATATACCACGAACGAGAGAGAGATATACCACGAACGAGAGAGAGATATACCACGAACGAGAGATATACCACGAACAAGAGATATACCACGAGCGAGAGAGATATACCACGAACGAGAGAGATATACCACGAACAAGAGATATACCACGAACGAGAGAGATATACCACGAACGAGAGATATACCACGAACAAGATATATACCACGAACGAGAGAGATATACCACGAACGAGAGAGATATACCACGAACAAGAGATATACCACGAACGAGAGAGATATACCACGAACGAAAGAGATATACCACGAACGAAAGAGATATACCACGAACGAGAGATATACCACGAACGAGAGATATACCACGAACGAGAGAGATATACCACGAACGAGAGAGATATACTACGAACGAGAGAGATATACCACGAACGACAGAGATATACCACGAACAAGAGATATACCACGAACGAGAGAGATATACCACGAACGAGAGAGATATACCACGAACGAGAGATATACCACGAACAAGAGATATACCACGAACAAGAGATATACCACGAACAAGAGATATACCACGAACGAGAGATATACCACGAACAAGAGATATACCACGAACAAGAGATATACCACGAACGAGAGAGATATACCACGAACAAGAGAGATATACCACGAACGAGAGAGATATACCACGAACGAGAGATATACCACGAACAAGAGATATACCACGAACAAGAGATATACCACGAACGAGAGAGATATACCACGATCAAGAGAGATATACCACGAACGAGAAAGATATACCACGAACGAGAGAGATATACCACGAACGAGAGAGATATACCACGAACGAGAGAGATATACCACGAACGAGAGAGATATACCACGAGCGAGAGAGATTTACCACGAACGAGAGAGATATACCACGAACGAGAGAGATATACCACGAACAAGAGATATACCACGAACGAGAGAGAGATATACCACGAACGAGAGAGAGATATACCACGAACGAGAGATATACCACGAACAAGAGATATACCACGAACGAGAGAGATATACCACGAACAAGAGATATACCACGAACGAGAGAGAGATATACCACGAACGAGAGAGATATACCACGAACGAGAGAGATATACCACGAACCAGAGAGATATACCACGAACCAGAGAGATATACGGAAGCCAGCGACAGCGTTACGAACCCAAGACGAAACGAATCAAAAAATCATTTGCCTGAACGCCATCACTGTGACAGACAGACTAAGGGAGTAAATATTGTACGGGGGTTCAGGCAGGAAACAGCGCTGATTACCAGTAAGAAATTCCCCCCCCACCCCATAACTCATCTCGACCATTAACTCAACTCATGATGAATTCTCCACACTCATCATCGTACCATAAACGTTCGAACCATGAACCACGTTTTTTTTTTCACTTTTAAAGTAACTGGATTGTGAGGCAGGTGATCACACGGTCTCACACAGAACGAAGCATCAGGTATGACGTATGAGCTGAGTAGATGCTGACTGAAATGCAGCATCACTGAAGATGCTGCGTCAATATACATCATACAATTTAAATTGTAACAGCTGTTTGACATCGATTAAATGATTAAAGATGACAGCTGTTTGACATCACTAAAAAAATAAAGATGACAATTGTTTGATATCAAGAAAATGATAAAGATGACAGTTATTTGACATCAATAAAATGATTAAAAATGACAATTTTTTGACATCAATAAAATGATAAAGATGACAGCTGTTTGACATCAATCAAATGATTAAAGAGGACAGCTGTTTGACATCAATCAAGTGATTAAAGAGGACAGCTGTTTGACATCAATAAAACTATTAAGAGGACAGCTACTTGACATCAATAAAATGATTAAAGATGACAGCTGTTTGACGTCAATAAAATTATAAAGATTACAACTCTTTGACAGCTACAAAACAACATGCATATATTCATTGTCTTAGAAACCAATAAAGTGTGTTAATATATATAATGAAATATAGAAAACGACATTATAATAACATTTAATACAAAATCCAGAAATTTGTTATTTTTATTTATTAAATTATTTAATATTCAAGACAAAGGTCAACTTTGTGAAGTGACCCCGATGCTAAGGTCAACCTAGACCCACTTGAGAGAGAGAGAGAGAGAGAGAGAGAGAGAGAGAGAGAGAGAGAGAGAGAGAGAGAGAGAGAGAGAGAGAGAGAGAGAGAGACAGACAGACAGACAGACAGACAGACAGACAGACAGACAGACAGACAGACAGACAGACAGACAGACAGACAGACAGGGACAGACAGAGACTAACATGCATATACATTTAGATCCATTCGTTTGCATTCATATTTTTAATTCTGAATCTATGTATATTGGATTATTTATCACCTTTGTTTGGGGGTCATATATATATGTATTTGTGATATTTGATATCAATAAATCACACTGAAATATTGATATTGTTTTGAAAACAAATATTTTGACTGACACGAACCTCGTGTCAAAAATGTATTTTCTGTAGATCAACGGGTTTACCACTCTCTCTCCCTCCCTCTCTCTCTCTCTCTCTCTCTCTCTCTCTCTCTCTCTCTCTCTCTCTCTCTCTCTCTCTCTCTCTCTCTCTCCCTCCCCCAGCCAACATCTGCTTCATCACCTGTAACAAAATACATGTCTGTGTAAGTGCCACTTTACAGGGGTCATTCCACACTTTCACACCTGTGACCTCTGGCCACGCCACGTGGCTCTATGGGTATATAATTTTGCTCTTCCGCCTCGTCGGCAGGGGTCGGCAGTTCGAGCCTCCTAGTGCCTCTAAAATTCTACCTGTTTCTGATCTCTCTCTCTCTCTCTCTCTCTCTCTATATATATATATATATATATATATATATATATATATATATATATATATATATATATATATATATATATATATATATATATGTGTATATATATATATATATATATATATATATATATATATATATATATATATATATATATATATATATATATATATATATATATATATACAACTTTAGAACACTTTCCCACCAGGAGACTCGAACCCTAGCCAGCACAGTCTCCTGTAGCTGCTAGTCTTACTTGGGGACTGTAAGCTCCAAAAAACCCAGTATATAGGCAAGACAACAACATCTCTTTCTAGGCGTTTAACGATGCATAAGCAACAGGGCTCCATTAAGGAACATATAATCTCTTCCCACAACCAAACCATCGCCAGAGAAATCCTAGTAAACAACACAGAAATCATCGATAGATACAGCGATAGCAGGCGGCTTGACGTTTGCGAGGCACTACACATCAAGAAGTCAACACCAGCAATCAACAGCCAATTAATGCACAACTATATTCTACCCACCTCAAGACTCCGCTCCAATATAGAAGCATCAAGAAATATGGACCAATAGGCTTTCTACAATCACTTCTATTCAATACCCATTGTTTCGTGTTCTGTCTTGTGTTGATGAAATTAATACCCTATTAAATACCACCTCACCCCATCCACCTCACTCAAATGTAGATATAAACAAATCGGAGATGTGTAAGTTCTATTCAGTTGTGTATGTGTAACTAAAGTCTTTGAAAATGTAATAAGTTTTACGAAACGCGCTCAAGTGTCGCGTCAGACTAGAAATAATACTGAATTTTGGAGAATTGATTTTTGAATTACCACCAACAGTGAAAAGAAATGTACGAAAGATTGAGAAAATTCGTGTTAGAATTATTAATCTTACTTTTTTGGTCATATTTAATAATATATGTCTACAGGAAAGACTGCTACTAAATTATACTAATATATATATATATATATATATATATATATATATATATATATATATATATATATATATATATATATATATGTCGTACCTAGTAGCCAGAACTCACTTCTCAGCCTACTATGCAAGGCCAGATTTGCCTAATAAGCCAAGTTTTCATGAATTATTATATTTTCTCTATTTTTGTTCTTATGAAATGATAAAGCTACCCATTTCATAACGTATGAGGTCAATTTTTTTTATTGGAATTAAAATTAACGTAGATATATGACCGAACCTAACCAACCCTACCTAACCTAACCTAACCTATCTTAATATGTTAGGTTAGGTTAGGTAGCCAAAAAAGTTAGGTTAGGTTAGGTTAGGTAGGTTAGGTTGTCGAAAAACAATTAATTCATGAAAACTTGGCTTATTAGGCAAATTGGGCCTTGCATAGTAGGCCGAGAAGTGCGTTCTGGCTACTAGGTACGACATATATATATATATATATGTATATATATATATATGTATATATATATATATATTTTTTGACTAGGATAGTAAAATAGACTAGGTTGTAAAAAAGATATACATGTGGCATTAAATGGCGGTACTCAGGCGGCACTCTCTCCCGTCCCTCCAGGCACCTGTGTGGCCCTCCATCGCCGCGGAGGACGAGGACGAGCACCAGGAGGAGGTGGAGAGGGAGCGTGGTGGCTGGCTCCCCCTCGTCCCTACTTCACCACCACCACCCCCACCAACTTCACCGTCCTGTCCGGCCAAACTGCCTACCTCCCCTGTCGGGTCCACATGCTGGGGGAGAGATCTGTGAGTCTTGTTGACCTCTGTGACCTCTGTGACCTTTGTACCTCTCTCTCTCTCTCTCTCTCTCTCTCTCTCTCTCTCTCTCTCTCTCTCTCTCTCTCTCTCTCTCTCTCTCTCTCTCTCTCTCTCTCTCATTTATACTGGATAATTTCGCCATTAAATCCGTAGGTAATCCCCTAGGTTAGCTGGGATTTATCTTGTTATATTAAATTGCATGTACCTTGGGATTACCTGAACCTTGATTTAGTGTTCATTACTGCACAAGGGGTAGGTGTAAGTAGTCTTATATTCATGGTAAACTTCCCCCCCCCCCCTCCCCCACTCTCTTATAAACTTTTTATACTTTAAATGGTAAACTCATGATTTTCTTGGTAGTTTCCTCTCTCAGGTAAATAGAATGCGGTTTACTCCCTCGGGTACTAAGCTGGGTGCCCA